>NC_136811.1:27923340-27945840 GCF_951216825.1 Electrona antarctica | reverse complement strand
ATATGGTGACATGAGATTGGGCACTAGGAATCAATGGTATAAAGCAGTGGTTCTCAACCTGTGGGTCAAGACACCAGGGGGTCCCCAGATGACCCCAACAAAATAAATATGTAATAAGGCCTTTTAGGACATATTAATACCTACAAAATGCATACTGCATACCGCAAAAAATGCTGATCTACAAGCTCACAACGCCTTGCGGTGTTGTGAGCTTGTAGGCTGTGGAACCGAGTCAAACTAAATGTAATGCCTCAACTCCTACATTCCATGTCACTGCTACATTCAGGGTGGGGAGTCCCCTGTTCAAAAATGATTGTTTTGGGGGGTCACGACTTGAAAAGGTTGAGAACCACTGGTATATATTAAGAATGAAGACCTTTCTATGCCTTGTCTGCTGGATTCCATGCAGTAGAGTGCATGCCATAACCACATCCTTATTTGAATCTTCACAGAGTAGAAGTGAGAATATGTAGGCGGCACAGTGGTACTGCTTAAATATGATTTAACCTTTGATATGGTTCCATGCTATGTGTCTATGAGAACTGTTTTTGTCAGAGAAGACTTTACTGTACAATAAATGTTATTAACTGTATCTATTACCGTAATGCAAGGATCTGAATAAGGTAAACGGAAATGTCCTAAAAATATCAACTGACAAGGGATGTACAGTATTTGCTTGAAACCATTTCAGCATTTATTATACAATTTCTCAGAACCTCAGCCATGCAGTCAACATATTTCTAGTTTTGATAAATTAAATAAAAATGAATTCCAATGCCAATTAGTTTTGAGCATCAAACATACCAGGCACTAAAATAATAAACAATAAAGTAAAAAAGAAAGAAAGAAAGAAAGAAAGAAAGAAAGAAAGAAAGAAAGAAAGAAATAACTAATGAACAAGGGAGCATTTAAAAGTCGTTATGCAGAGGGGATTAAAGATGAATGACGCTTTGATGGTAAAAGAGGCAAAATGCTTTTTTTTTTTTTTTAAATAATTTTTATCCCATGATTTTGTAACCCATTTTTCACCCCTGTGTCAATTATCTAATGTGATCCTGGGCTCTACACACCCTCCGCCAACCTAGTCCCCATATATGGGGGACATGGGGAGAGCAACGGACTTGAACTCATGCTTCCTTCATGCCTGAGTGTCCAAGTTGCTCCTTTACAGCTGACAGGGGGGAGTTTCCCTGGTTGGACGTAGCGCGTGGAAGGAACACGTTATTCCAACCAGTTCCTTTCCCCTCCATCAGGCGCCCCGGCTGGCCAGGGGGAGGCAGTTTAGAGACCAGGATTACTGCATGTTTTTTGTGAGGGTACCTACCCAGGCCTAGGGGACACGGGGAGAACATGCAAACTCCACACAGAAGGCAAAATGCTTTCTGCTTACCGTCAAAGGACCACAATGGAAATAAGCTTGAGCTTTTTTTGTGTGTGTGATTTATCTTTTTGACAGATATGTACAAATAAATGGTCATGTCATGTGTAACTCAAAAAACTCAACTTCCCATAAACAATCAATCAAAACTGGTCAATCAAAAAAGGATTTGTTGGTTGCAGATATAATTCAGGCATCTTTTGTTTCACTCTGATGATCTTAGAATGTTCGGTTACATTGTAACTTTGCTTCTCTCAGTGAAGAGACTGTTCCTGCTCTCGTTACGTAATCCATAAGTACAGTTAATGAACTATTGGTTCATGTGGACATTATTCATGATTCACCGACAGTGCTATTACTGTACAGCCTTTATTAGTGCTTCAAGCACCTGTGTTGGCATGGTAATATGCTTAAATTTGAACGCAACAATTGCAACGTAACCAAACGTCTGTTTGTCTGAGGGTCTATGTGTCTTGATAAATATGTTAATATCTGATGCACTGCCCATATAGCCTACAGTATGGCCATGTGTGTGTGTGTGTGTGTGTGTGTGTGTGTGTGTGTGTGTGTGTGTGTGTGTGTGTGCGTGCGCATGTGTGTGCGTGTGTGTGTGTGTGTGTGTGTGTGTGTGTGCGCGCATGTGTGTGTGTTCGAGAGAGAGAAACAGAGTGAGTGAGTGAGTGAGTGAGTGAGTGAGTGAGTTTGTGAGTGAGTGAGTGAGTGAGTGAATGAGTGAGTGAGTGAGTGAGTGAGCTCCCGCATCAACATAGATATTCCGTGCATAGATGTGCCACGCAATGGTAGGCCTGAGGCCTGGTATGGTATGCCTGAGGCCTATGGTAGGCCTGAGGCCTATATTGGTAGGCATGAGGCCTACCATACCGTCCTGAACGGTCAATAAAATAATGCTGAATTAACTAGCTTGTATTGGTAACTTTGACTGCACAATAGCCTCCCATTTAACCTCCTTATAGGCCTATTTTTATTAACCCACAATCGAATGTTATTCAATTTAATTCACTTGCACAATGGGACAGTAGTGTTTTCATATAGGCCTACATTTACCTTGCCGACATCACTTCGCCTCTGAAATTTATTTTAATAATATTTGGACTGCTGGACAGCTGACAGTAGGCTCTCTTCACTCTTAAATTTATATATATATATATATATATATATATATATATATATATATATATATGGCAATTTAATTTATTTGATGCTGAAGTAGGCCTAAACATGTTTGTTTAATTTCAAAGTTTTTATATTTAAATGAGATTAAGAAAGTCACCACTCACATCACACATTTCTCTGCGAATGGTTTTACTACTGCCACATGTCGACAGGTGTGTGTAGGCTTTAGGGAAACAGGTTTGCTTCTAAATGTATTCATGCAGGAGGCCTTACGTGCGCAATGAGGACAGGTATGGCTGTGCTCTAGTCTAGGTTGTCTATTTCTATGTTGTTGTGTTTGACAGCGTTTCCCAAAAAAGGACAGGCTTCTGTTTGCGGCCTAGAGGGGTGTATTCAAGATTTCTCACACAAAATTTCTTTGGAAAACCCAGCCATTTACTGTAATTTACAAGGTGATCTCTGTCAATAACACCAACATCCACAGTACAAGCTGGTGAGGAAAAGTAATGTCACATAGCATCGTGTTGAATGCCAATGAAAAGTCTGGAAACAAACGTCTAGCATGCGCTTGCCTTTTTAGTGTTTGTATAGGTTATTAAGTATAAAAAGCTTTGGTTGCTCAGGTTTTCCATCCACAGTTGACTGAACAAGGTTTTAAACGATTATTTAAAAGATTTCCCTTATTAATGATGTTGATGATTACGGTCTAGTAACATCTGGACAATATGTTAAAGGGTAAGACCACTTTTGTAGAGGTTTGGGTTGTGTAGTTACCTTGCCATGATGTAACTCCAAATGTGGACAAGAAATCAAAAATAATTGCTCCAGTGATTAGAAATTGATAATTCAAAATATGCTCCTCCACCATTGTATGCTGAAACAGCTCTCAAAGTCACTCCTTTAACACGTAAACAACCACAAACTAAGATGTTTCAGACAAAATAGAACATAACTTCCTGTTGATTTTGCTATTTGAAGATCTGCATCCGAATCCACAGATCCAGTCCGGGTTTTCTTCCTAATAAAGCGTACAATGTAAGACTGTAAGTCAATGAGGAGCATATTTTTAATCATCAATTTCTAATCACTGGAGCAATTATTTTTGATTTCTTGTCCACATGACATGGCTGTAGGCCAAGCGGTCAAAAACAGGCTTTGTATAATTATACGTGTGTAGAGGGTGGTTGCTTTTTTGCCTTAATTGATAGTTATTAGTGAAGATAGATAGGAAAGTGGGAGGGAGAGAAGAGGAGAGACATGCAGCACAGGTCGTCATGAATGGGACTCGCGACACGCAACACGCTGTCAGGCCAAAGCCTATATGTGGCATGCGCCTGGACCACAAGGCCAGCGGGTGGCCGTTAATTGAACAATTTGAATTGATTATTTTAAAAGATAACACTGGATGTTGTGATCCGTGTGGCTTCATTCACAAAGTGCACACACTGTACAGTAAATACCGTATTACAGTACCTCTAAAGCTTGGTAAACTCGGCCACACTTTTGCTATAATTTTGTTAACAACACCAATGTTGATTACCAGACACTGACCTTGTGGTTAGAGTGTCCGCCCTGAAACTGGGAGGTCGGGGTTCGATCCCCGGCCGGGTCATACCAAAGACTGTAAAAAATGCTGTAAAAATGCTGTAAAAAACCCAATGCCTCCCTGCTTGGCACTCAGCATCAAAGGGTTGGATTGGGGGTCAAAACTACTAATCAAATGATTCCCGAGCGCGGCGCACGCTGCAGCTCACCGCTCCTTGGCTGCGGCTCAACTGCTCCAAGAGATGGGTCAAATGCGGAGAACAAATTTCACTGCGGTAACGTGTGTGACAAATCGTATGACTTTGACTTTGTTGTTGCTATGAAGTTTTGAAGGCTGTTGCTTGCCTTGGAATTTAAAATGGATGGTGTGGGATTTACCAAAAGCCTGAAAGCATGTACAAAACGTTCTTGTATAACAAACAATTCTAGCTTACTTGTCTTATTTGTCTGTGTTTTCACACTTGTTTTCACACTTGGATGAAAGAAAGCAAGAGACCAATTAAGAGGGAAACAGAGAGGTGGGGGGGGGGGGGGAGACCAAGAGAAGATTAAGAATAGTAAAATATGTGGTGGTACAACACTGAACTATCTATATGGGGCTATCTAACATTCTGTGGTTCCAGAACTCAAATACTTAATATAAACATCAGCTCCGGGAAGGGGAATCCCCAGAAAGTAGTGCCTCATCTCTTCATCTAACTTGGGTCAGACCTTAGAACCAGGTCATTGAGGAATTCATGGAAAATGTCTGATGTTGGAGTAGTTTTGACAGTGCATTGGGTTAGACCTTTCAACCCACGTGGACAACGAATTCCTGGAAAATGCTGTGTGATGTGTGCAGTAACCACAGCAGTTGGACACTAGAGGTCACAATGTGCAGTGTCAGTTTTAGATTAATTCCTATATGGAATATCACGGTGTTGACTGGTCCATTTTGCCAAGCCATGCTGTCTTAATTTTCCCGTGTGTAGAGGGTGGAACAGTTAATTGATTTTTTTTTTTTTTTGCAACACGCGACACGCTGTCAGGCCAAAGCCTATATGTGGCATGCGCCTGGACCACAAGGCCAGCGGGTGGCCATGAGGGAAGCCCTGAATCCCAAATGGTGAGCTCTAACAAAGGAGAGGAAAATGACTGATTCCCCTGTGTTAAAACTGTCATTAACAATAGGTTCATGGATTGAGCAAGGACTATGTAGAATATATTCTAGTAAAACTTGATGAAAGCATAAAGACACATTTTATAAGCCCTCCTGAGCAGTGACGTAGAGTCCGTGGGGGCCAGGGGGCCTCGGCCCCCATGAGGAATTGGACCAGGGGTCTCTGCCCCCATGAGGAATCGGACCTGAATATATATATATATATATTCGCCTCGGTTCGTCCCATTTGTACCGCACCAGGTCGCGCCGCGCCCGTTCGCGCAATTCTCGTCTTGCATTGACTTTGTATGTAATCGAGCTGCTCTAACCATCCAAGTCTGGCACCATAACACCTCTTTTTTCCTCACTGTCCGGGGCGGGGGGTGGGGGGGGGGGGGGGTGGACCGCGTTGCCTGTCCTCTTTTGTACACATGCAGATCAGGCATTGAAATGCTAATCTGGTGGCTTGTTTTCACCTGCCAGGTAGGTAAGGGTATGCATGCATACATACAGTACTGTAGGCCTACTCTGCTTAGGCTACTTGTTCACAATGAAACCACCACCAGCAAGAACACCCTGGCTGGCAACAGCGATGCCAGCCTGCCGTTGAAACCTGCCGCCGACCCAGCAACAGAACACAGAACCTGCCGAGGCGGACAGGACTAGCCTGCAATCATGGCATTTAAACATGCTCTTCTGTTTATAATCTAAACACTGTGACACGTTTAAAAAATGTTACAAATAAGTGTTTAGAACCTAAACGCCTGAGTTTAGTGTGAAACGGGAAAAAAAGAACACTGTCTTAGACCGAGGTATAGGTGTAACCCTGTTCTTGGAAAATGTTTTATTCAGTTTTGCGACTTCAGTTGTCACCGACTGATTTCAAACTTGGTACGCGCATCAGCAAGGACTCGAGGGAGTGTGGTACACGCTGCCGACAGACAGAGATCTCCACATGGGCACAAAAAGGACACAGACAGCCAGGTACAACAGGTACAACTCTGACAAACTCTGAGCCGATATGCGGCCCGAACTGAGATATGAGGACCGCATCTCTAGTACAGTAAATTCAATGGTGCGGGCCCCTGACTTACATCAATTGAAAGAAATCAAAATGAATGGACCATGTAGGCTAACTGTATTTCGTGATGAACCAGGAGTAAGGGAATCCATGGAAAACACCATGTCATTGTTGTTTTAACTCTGTCTAGTAGCCAGCAGTCTGTATGACCTAGTATTTCCACAATCATTGTACGCATGAGTCCCAGCGTCATCACTGTTCCACTCATAACTTTATGACAAGTGCTTGTACACTGGCTAATGTGCCTCGCACTGTGCAGCCTGACATTATCGGAAGCTCTATTTTAAGTTACATTATTCAGATTTCTCTAGGTTAGGATAAATAGAAAGAAAGTTAGGATATATACACATTCATAAATTCACACACCATTTATCTGTGTTAGGAATATCATGAGACAACAACACATTTTCAACAGGCAGAATGTACTGTAGGTCGGACACCTCAAACCATGCTTCAGGCTGTGTACGTGTTAAAGTGAGCGTAAACCAGACAAAAACAGAAATGGAATTATCTGTCCTTGCATATAAGTACGGGAACAATATTGAATTCATTAATTGTATTTAGAGAGGGAAGTGCACAGCGACAGGAAATTGAGTGAGGGCAGAGAGGGGAAATACATGCAACATTCTCCAGCTGGGATGGAACAGTGGAGATTATGTGGTCGATGTACTGGGCACGTATCTGGTCAGCTACCGGCATACGCCTACCATATACATGTACCTTCTTGATTCTTACTGGTATGTTACATCGTGCGTGCGTGCGTGCGTGCGTGCGTGCGTGCGTGCGTGCGTGCGTGCGTGCGTGCGTGCGTGCGTGCGTGCGTGCGTGACCACATGTGGTGTGTGCCTTTTCTCAGCCAGAGAATGCCTCTGCTGGGAAAAGATTAATCTGTCTGGAATCAGTTGGAAATAAATCCACAGATGAGGAGAGAGAGAGAGAGAGAGAGAGAGAGAGAGAGAGAGAGAGAGAGAGAGAGAGAGAGAGAGAGAGAGACAGACAGACAGACAGACAGACAGACAGACAGACAGACAGACAGACAGACAGACAGACAGACAGACAGACAGACAGACAGACAGACAGACAGACAGACAGACAGACAGACAGACAGACAGACAGATAGACAGACAGACAGACAGACAGACAGACAGACAGACAGACAGACAGAAATAAGAGATGAACGGAAGAAGGGTGAGATAGGATGGAAAGAGAAGAAAGCGAGATTGAAAACAGAATAAGATATAAATCATACACAGTAATCTGTCTCTACTTTTTACTTAGTTTTGTCTGTCTACTTAACGCAGAATTTATCAAGAAACGTAACTTTCCTCTTCTACTGTGAATTAAAACCCGAAATGTGTACTATTGAGCTAATAGAGCCTGCCTGTTTGCTCAAGGGATGAATTTAATCTTGACTATCAGGTCAAAATTAATGTCTCAATAGAAGAGCAGGGAGATACAATACAACCACCCCAATTGATGGTTAAACACTGAGAGGAAGCCGAGGTGTCTAATCATCCTGGAGGGATGAAGCCGAGGTGTCTAATCATCCTGAAGGGATTTTATTGCTCCATAAAGACCGCCGACCCGTTTATTATCCCACTTATTACACGGCTAGTCGGCTACTTAATATATAAATTAAATACATTGACCAAAAAGTAACATAACAACTAGGTATTTCCTTGCTTATGGCAATGAAAGTATTCCATAAGTGTTGATCAAATAGAATACATTTTCGAATACTGCGTCCTCTATTTATTGCTTCAAATGTTTTCAAAAACATTCTTGAGAGCAATGTTTAGTTGTAAATTACATTGTGTGTTTGATTACATTGTGTGTTTGTTTACATGGCTGTCATGTTGGATACGGCATAAAATCCAAAGGCCATTGTATGTTTAGACGGTGCAGGCAGAAAGCTCTTGTAGACATGACAGTATGAAATGCAAATAAAATATATAGTGTACATATTCCTATTCAGTCCTAGACATGACACCAATAGGCTAAGAATGTTACCAATCATGTTTTGAGCGTTGGGACTGAATACTAATGTGTGCCTTTCAGCATTGTGATTATACACACGCACAAACAAAAAGTAATTGGGAAGACACCAAAATTGCACTTGCCCATTACCTCAAATCCGCTTGACACCACAATTTTAGCTGCTATAAACATAATGATACATTTTGTTAATTTGAGGTTTGGCAAATTGTTTAACCACTATTTTTGCACAAAATATATAGGACAATTCCAAGTAGAAGCCACATGAGCGTAATACCTTCCCACATACAGTATTTCTACAAACACATGTCATACATTCTTTTGACCTCATACTGTATGAATAGCGCTTAAACACTGTGTCCAGCTTTGTAACTCAGGTGACACTTTGCTCAAAATTAAGAGTTACACATCATGTTTTTAATGTTGTGACTGAATACTAAGACAGCATGTGTGCCTTTCAGCATTGGGATTATGCACTCAGACAAAATGTAATTGGGTAGACACCAAAATTGCATGTCCATTACCTAAAACCACTTTGCTAGAATGAAGGCCATATACTGTAGGGTCATTCAAGTCGTTAGGGTTTCAGGGAATATCAATGCACTGAACAAGTGCCATACAGTAGCTATCCATACATTAGATTCTGAGATGTCTTAGAAGAGGAAAGGTCATGTGGTCACCAAAATTAGTAGGATTCATTCTCGGAGAGCAAGAAAGGTGCAAAGCAAATTTGATGGCAAATGTCAATGGAAATTTTATATGCATTGGATATGAGCAACAAAATGACTGACACCCATTGAGTCCCCTGCGCCAATTCACAACATTAAAATACATATACTGGTATACGAGTGATCTAGACTACCACCCTCACTGACAACGTGTCCTTGGGTGAAAGGTGTTGAAAAACCTAACTTCTGCATTATAAATGTGAATTCATTTTGTCATTGGCATAGGAAAAAACAGATCAGATCACAATACACTACACTCAATGGCACTCTAATCTAAAAAGAAAAAAGAAAAACATTCTTTGGACATACGAAAACAATTCTACAAAACTTGAATTACCTCGATGTAGCACTCCGTGCCCAGGTGGACAGGTGCTGTGTTTGATGCAGAACTCCACCACTAGATGGAAACCTGGAGCACACTCACACAGCTGGTCATGTGTGCTGTTACACCGCTGCTTTACCAGCTGTCTCTCCTTGCACACCTAAACACACGCGCACGCACGCGCACGCGCATACGCACGCACACACACACACACACACACACACACACACACACACACACACACACACACACACACACACACACACACACACACACACATTAAAAAAAAACTCTTTTGGCTGTGCCAACGCTGCACCTGGAGCAAAACACACAACAAAGCATACGTATATATGTAAACATACAGTCATATAGCTAGAGATTAGCCACTTTCAAATCCACATGAATTACACATTGACATGAATGAATTAATCATTACTTGAAACATGTGGCCTTATGCTTAATTAATACAACAAAGCTGTGCACCAAAAATAGCATTGTTTGTGTTGTGTTGTTGTGAGCTTGTACAGTAGATCTGATAGTTGGCATGTAACACCATCATAAGATCAAGTATACATTGGGCTTTACACACCGAATTGCAGTACTGGCACGTATCTCCCCAGTGCCAGCTCTCAGCAAAGTGTCTCTCTGGACAGGGCTGGCACTCTGTGGGTGTGTCGGCTGTGCAGTGGCGTTTCACGGCCGTGCCAGGAGGGCATTGGTCACACAGTAGGAGGTCAGACGTCACAGGATCACGATACTGGTACTTAGGTGGGGCAGCCTGCTGTTGGAAGGCCCAGGAAAGTGACGCTGTAAAGAGCTGAGGGAGAGAGAGAGAGAGAGAGAGAGAGAGAGAGAGAGAGAGAGAGAGAGAGAGAGAGAGCAGAGATCACATTCACGTTAAAGCACTGTTCTCTTGAACAACACAGCCCTAAAGTGACAGTTAAAGAAATTTAGGTCCATAGTAAGTAAGTGGAGCATCATATGTCTTTTGTTGAGCTAGCAATGCTCGGCAGATACGTTTGGAAGGCAGTCGTCATTTTTAAGTTTTGTAACATGAAACAGCCTACCCTTTCCAAGACAAAATATTAAACAGCCATACAGGTTCCTGGTGCCTTGCAAGCAAATGATTTCCCCCCCTAATAGTGATCCATTATGCACTCTACGGTTTTGCAATAATGGAAGTGGTCAATGTTGTCATTGCTAACAACTATATTAACCAACTGCTTTTCATTATACTTGGTTCTCATGGCCTGCAAAGTTCACCCTATGATTTGTTCATTATTTTGTCAAGCCGCCATCCATGACAAACCATCCATCCTTGACTCTATCGCCTCGGGTTGCCTCTGTCCCATTAGACTATCAATGCTTTATCCTTGAAGTGCAGAACTAGACTTGCTTATGTCTGATTTATACTTAGTGAGTGTTGTGCATGGAAAATAGCTGTTCCACGAGCACTGAAACGCTTTGAGAGCAATCAGTTCCTCACAATAGTCATCAAGACTGTCACACACAGTATACATTATAAAGAGGCAAGCTGTGGATAGTGAGCACTTACGACAGCGGCCACATGTATCTAGTGCATGCTCACAGATCATCATCGTAACAGAAACTCTGCAGCAATATACTAACCTACATTCTAAAATAAGCATCCATTGGAGAGCACCATGTTTGACATGTAGCCATGCAGCTGGTTCAGGCCACATGCAGACCAGATGTCACAGAACAGACTCCTTCCATCCCAAAGTCCCTCAGCGATCAGCTCGGTGGACTTTCCCCTTGGCCGGGATATACCCTCACTGCCTGGACAAACACAATAGGCTGTCCTCGCCTAATGTGTATGTGCATGCCTGCTTGTGTGTGTGTGTGTGTGTGTGTGTGTGTGTGTGTGTGTGTGTGTGTGTGTGTGTGCATTTAAATGTGGTTTTCTTTCTGTTAGTCTCTTATGTCTGCATGCGCATGTATATAATCTTGTTACTGTGTGTAAACGAGTGCAAACATTCTTGCCTGCACTTATTTTGTAATCGTGTGCGTGCGTGCGTGCGTGCGTGCGTGCGTGCGTGCGTGCGTGCGTGCGTGCGTGCGTCTTGCTCATGCAACTTTATAATGCAAAATTTGTGCGTTTGTTTCCAATCAGCTCTCTCAGCATGTGTCCTGTGGTGGCCTCTCCTGGCCGCTGTGCACATGGAGTACTGTTGGAGGTTACTGGGCTTTCCCCATTCACCACTAGAATACAAAACATTCACCCACGCCAATATACAGTTTACCACCATACACCACCGTGTGTGTGTGTGTGTGTGTGTGTGTGTGTGTGTGTGTGTGTGTGTGTGTGTGTGTGTGTGTGTGTGTGTGTGTGTGCGTGTGCGTTCGTGCGTGCGTGCGTGCGTGCGTGCGTGCGTGCGTGCGTACCTGCGCGCGTGTGTGTGTGTGTGTGTGCATGCGTGTGTGCGTACCTGCGCGTGTGTGTGTGTGTGTGCGTGCGTGTGTGTGTGTAACTCTGTATACGTGTGTGCATGTGTGTGCATGCATGTGCGCTTACTGTAAATGTTCTCATGCACGACACAATTCAACTCTGTGCGGTGAGGAAGACAATGTTTGAGTGTGTGTGGGTGTCATGGGTGTGTGTATGTGCCTTGCTCATTCAACTTTATACTGCTAAATATTTCCCAAATATACCACCATTCAGTAGAGTATGTGTGTGTGTGTGTGTGTGTGTGTGTGTGTGTGTGTGTGTGTGTGTGTGTGTGTGTGTGTGTGTGTGTGTGTGTGTGTGTGTGTGTGTGTGTGTGTGTGTGCATGATTGCATAACTGTGTATTGTTCCCTAGTATATTTAACTCTTCAAACCTCTGAATACATCAAACTTAAATCAAGGAAGGGCAGCTGGAACAGGAGCCAAAAAACAACAACAAGGTTTTCTTGGAAAGATCTTTCTCTTGCTAGATCCCCCCGAGCAAACATCATCGAGGAAGATAATAAAAATAGACCAATGGGTTTCACGTACCCAAAACAGAAACATAAGCTTCAAAAAGACCTGGTGAGGCGGGAGGTTTTCCCGGCAAAACCTATCCACTTCCCAGCGCAGGATTTGGAAGAGTGACCTATACTGAGCAGCAGCACGGTCACTGCATGTGTTTGTTTGTAGTTTGGGTGGCCCCTGCGGGATTCAAACCCATAATCATAGACTCTCTCTGCAAATTAAGAAGTGTACAGTATACACACTATTAAGCTGTGAGACCGCATCCAATCAATTTATGAACAGCAGGAGTGATGAAGTGGGCAAAGAACAAGGCTTTAACCATTAAGCCCTATACTTCACATATAGCAAAAGTAAGCCGATCTACAAGCTCATCTACAAGTTCAGTATTTTCTTTAACATATTTATTTATTTATTTTTACCGTATTTCTTTCCCATGTAATGACATGCCCAAAATACAAAATAAAAGTTTGAACGTTTTTAAGTGACCCCGGAACAATTAAACTGATTGCGATGTCATACAAACCCCTGTGATCTTGTATATCTGCAATGTTTTGAGAGCGACATCTCTGTATGGTGAGGCGAAGTACTAGATATTTAGCGAGAGGAAAATGGAGGGGGCCTATCATAAAACCCTGGGGGACAAGAAAGTAGAAGGTATACGTCTCGTCTGAATGTTGCGCTCACCGAAAGGCAAATGTGAGTTGTAAATATAAGGCTTGCATTGTGTTCAAACCCACACTGATTGGATACCATCGTCTCTTCTCTTTGCTTATCAGTAATCTGCAGAGATGAAGAGGAAGCGTGCACATGAACTCTTATGGGTCTGAACTCTATCTGGAGTGTCCATGGACACTCCAGATATGACTGTGTGGGATGAGTGATAACAGACCATGCGGGGGCATTCACAGGTGCTGCCTCATTAAATGTTTAAGATCAGATCTCCACTTTAAAAACTAAGTGCAGCCTAGGGCCTGGGCGATTTCAAATCAATATCAGGATTATTTCAAACTCTCTCGATTACAATTAATGAACGATTAAAAAAAAGTTAGAGTGAATTGGGGTTTATTGTGCAGCACTAGTGCAGCCTCTTGTGGAATGTGGATGTCAACAATGTGCAGCAGTCACTTCTCTGAAGGTCTGAGTGAAATTAACACTAATTAGAGTGGCTCATTGGCGTGTCACATTCATGACACTGTCTCAAGTGTGCGGCTCATGCCCTATGTTGCATGTTTCTCCCTCGGTCAGTCTCAATATGTGAGCTCATTCAGGTTGACAGCCTGCAAAGTGAAAACTGTCTCCATGTGTGGTTCTCCTCCTCTTCAGCACTACTGCTGACAGAATTACTTTTAAATTAGTGGGAGAATGAATAGCTGTGTTTGTGTGTGTGTGTGTGTGTGTGTGTGTGTGTGTGTGTGTGTGTGTGTGTGTGTGTGTGTGTGTGTGTGTGTGTGTGTGTGTGTGTGTGTGTGTGTATGTGCGTGTGTGTGTGTGCGTGCGTGCGTGCGTGCGTGCGTGCGTGCGTGCGTGCGTGCGTGCGTGCATGCGTGCGTGCATGCGTGTGTGCGTGCGTGTGTGTGTGCGTACTCCTATGACCATCAACTACAGAAAGAAACGTTGAACTTTTCACCTTCCTCATCCCTTTAGAAGTTGCCATCTAACAACACAGTGGCCGGCTGCTGAAAACCCAAATTACACCCGAACCAAGGACCATGGCTATCATTATACTATTAGCATCATCAGAAAGAAAATCACTGAGTGGACAAATCCCATCTGGACCAAAGCCAGCAGAAAGGGAAAGACACAAGTTCAAGGTATACTTGAACGTTTGTCATTCAACAGATCAGACAGACAGTTCAACGCAGTTCAGAGAGAGACAGATCGAGAGTCTTCATACAAAGAGACATAGAATGACAGCATAACTTACAACTGCATCGATAAATTGTATAACAACATTATTAGCGATTTTGGGTATGGTACATATATGATATTTCAACAGGATTAAAAATGCACAAAAACAATGCATTTCAAACATTAAAGTCACCACAATATGCTTCAGTAAGTCACAATAAGAAAGAAAACATGATCTCTATGTTTGTCTTTACTTTGCAAACAATGCTTAACCACATGAACCCTAACTAACCTATTCTGGGGGAACAATCGACAAAAATAGCAGATCTACAAGCTCACAACACATCGCAACGAGACGCCTTGGGATATTGGAGGTCGTCTATAGTTGGCTAAAGATATTTAGCGAGAGGCTAAAGCGGGCCTAGTATAAAACCCTGGGGGACAAGAAAGTATATAGAAGGTACGTCTCGTCTGAATGTTGCGCTCACTGAAAGGCAAATGTGAGTAGTGGAATCAGAGCAAAGGTTGACTGAGGTGAGGCTTAAATTCATGTCGTGAGGAGAAGAACCATGCAAGGGGACCCAACCACCCCTACTGTCCTCCAGCTACTAGGACCACATGGCTTCAGTTAACTGTTAGAACACAGGTGGTCTATGGGGGGATTCCAGCTCGTTGGAGTCACACGCGCGCGACATGTACAGCATGCATGATGCATCTCTTCTCTCGCTCACTCATGCAATCACCCTTTACACACACACACACACACACACACACACACACACACACACAATCCACGCGGCATGGGGCAATTTGCATTGCAAAGGCAGATTAGTCTGGCTACGCGACTCAGCGAGGCAACACACACACACACACACACACACACACACACACACACACACACACACACACACACACACACACACACACACACACACACACACACACACACACACACACACACACACACACACACACACACACACACACACACACACACACACACACACACACACACACATGCCCAATATTGTAATGTCCAAGCAGGCAATATCAGAATCCAAATTAGTTTGGTTTCATAACAAAACAAAAAACACCTACAGGTACTTGTGTAATTCAATCAATCAATCAATCAATCAATCAATCAATCAATCAGTGATATAGAGTCGTCAGTGATGGAAAGCAAAGGAGAAGGCCTGGACCTCTGGCCTAGCGGTCTGGGCACCTATAGGTTCATAAATTCATAAAGCAGCGTGACAGCACACCACAGGTTTGAGTCCCGTCCCTGACGGTCTTTGATGCATGTCTCTCCAGAGTCTCCACATCTCCCTCCACTCCCCCTATTGCCTGTCCATCTCTATTATAAAACTATAAATACAGGCAAGGAGCAAAGTTTCACATTCTCTGGTCTTAGAATCAAAGCTCACACAGTGCATAAAAGAAAATTAGATCCACACACAGGTGAAAATAATATGCTTAACTGCCCACGGCGTCCATTATTCTCCTACTAGAGGGCGCTGTTTTTCCTTTGTTTTGCCAATGTGTACTCAGATTAGTCTCCTACTGCTGGACACTGGGAAGCTGCTGGAGGGGGGGTGGCATATTCAATGGCAATTTATAACATACTTAGTCGCCTAGTCTGGGTTTAAATCCAAAGACTCTAAAAATCACACCCGTGTGAAGTAAGTGGTGCAACTCCGTGTGGGGGTCTCCGGGGGGTGCGCAGGAACGGGCCCAGGGTGCCGGCCCGGTTCCGGCGAGCTGCCCCACGTCCAAAACGGTCGAGAAATTAGAGTTACCGTGTGGGGGTACCCAGGGGGTCCCTGTACTGTACTGTACTGTACTGTACTGTACTGTACTGTACTGTACTGTACTGTACTGTACTGTACTGTACTGTACTGTACTGTACTGTACTGTACTGTACTGTACTGTACTGTACTGTGTACTGTACTGTACTGTACTGTACTGTACTGATACACCTGAAATCATCATATATACAGTTAATATGTACAAGTATGTGTGTGTTAGGCTGCACAACAGTGGCCCTTTGGTTTTGAAAACCAACAAAATACTATTTTCGTGCTCGGACACAGCCAGGCAGCCAGAGACACACAAAGGGCTATATCTTGCGCTACCCCTTAACCCTTATCCCTAAACTTATTTGCCATTTTTTACTATTTTATAAAACCTTTTAAAATAGTTCAAATAGCTGATCTACAAGCTCACAACGTGTAGATGTAGATCGGCTAGTTGAACTATTTTAAAATGATTTTCAAAATAGTAAAAAATGGCAAATAAGTTTAGGGATAAGGGATAAGGGTGGCGCAAGATGGAGCCCAAAGCTCCTTAATGAAGTGGTTGCACCAATTAAAAATGGGACCCTGCTTGGCACTCAGCATCAAGGGTTGGATTGGGGGTAAGTCCCTGCGACATACTAGCGTCATGTCCAGGGGGTGTACTTGTACATAAAGCTAACTCACGCTACAGAAACAGGAGATAGGCTCCTACCCTATGGGCCTCATGGCTCGGCAAGGCTACTTACTTAGTCGCCTGCCGGTGTCGCGCACTGACACTAACCAACCTGCAAGCTCACTGCAGTGTGTCACACAGCTGGATGTCGTAAGCTTGTACATCTGCTATTGTTACCAGCGCACAATTAAGTTTAAATCTAGCTTTAATTGAGGGAGGAAGACCACTTGTTCATTTTCCCTACACGGTTTCCAAGCCAGTCCATGGATTCAACACAACAACGTCCTCCAAGCATGGAAAAAGCACCAGGGTCAGATCCAGTAAAAAGCACCAGGGTCAGATCCAGTAAAAAGCACCAGGGTCAGATCCAGTAAAAAGCACCAGGGTCAGATCCAGTAAAAAGCACCAGGGTCAGATCCAGTTAAAAAGCACCAGGGTCAGATCCAGTTGACAAATGAAAGAGTTGGCACTGAAAGTTCAGCCTAGTGTTTTAGCGAGTAAATTGAATGCATCATTATACTTAAAGAACAAACAGGAGACACACTTTATTTACAGTATGTTATCTAGCAAGTGACGTGTTCACTACCATGGCTGTTTAAGTGCCCGGCGATGTAAATCAAACCTCCTTTAAAGCTGTGGGCTGGTTCCAGTATACACATTAGCTCAGATTTGTTCAGAGCACGCAATGAAAACGTATTACCCTGCTGTCTGCCATCTACATCACATCAGTCATGCCACGATCAGTGACTAACTCCAACATAGATAAAACAAGAATGCAAGGCCTATTCAGAATACAGTATGTCACTGTGACAAAATTACAACACTGTAGCTCTCTCTCTTCTTATTCTGGAATGCTATAGTAAAGACAAACACACGCACGCACGCACGCACGCACGCACGCACGCACGCACGCACGCACGCACACACACACACACACACACACACACACACACACACACACACACACACACAGCCACCCCATCACTATCAGTGCTACTGTTGATGCAAAAGGGGAAGTTGTGTGAGGAAGCAACTTTCAGGATTATTCGTTCCTTTTTGAATAAACGTCTGTACCTGTCAGCAGCACTCACGCTCACTCACTGCCCCCCTCCCTACACCTACTAATCCCCCTCTCCACTGACTGCATTTGGCTACAAAAACAAATCGTACTGTTGATAATGATGTACATATACAAAGAAGTACAAATATCACCTACATCTCACCCTCTCTCACTCTTCCTCCTCCTCCATCTGCTACTGGCTCGTCTGCCACCCTCGCTCCCTGATCCCTGTGTGCTTGTTCAAAAAACTAATCAAAATCATGTTGATTCAATACCTGGCTGGACGGTTCTCCCCCCCCCCCACACACACACACACCTTCCTATTCACTTTCTCGTGTTCATTGTTTGCCTGAAAACAAGTCATGTTTATTCTACCCTTGTGCACACAACGTTCTTCTTTCTGCCCCCCCACTACACTACACTACACTCTCGGGTTGGCTGTTTGGCCAGGTGACCATTCCATAGCCTCTGTGTGTGAATTTGCAGCTAGGATTAGGGAAGTTGCTGAGGCTGTCAACCGCCACTATACAGAGGGAGAGAGGCTGGCATAAAGATAAAGAGACCAGAGATAACAGATAGCTAGAGGTGTTCTACACAATACAATCCTGAGTGTTCATTTAGACTCAGTGAACTGTAATATCTGTAATATTTGTAACACTCACTGAGGATTTTACTGTACTGTAGTAGGCCTAGTACTGTAAATTATAGTAGGTCTGGTCCATAGCGTTGGAAGGAGTTCTCCTCCTAACGCTATGGACCAGAACTAAGATTATAGTAGGTCTGGTCCATAGAGTTGGAAGGAGTTCTCCTCCTAACTCTATGGACCAGAACTAAGATTATAGTAGGTCTGGTCCATAGCGTTGGAAGGAGTTCTCCTTCTAACGCTATGGACCAGAACTAAGATTATAGTAGGTCTGGTCCATAGTGTTGGAAGGAGTTCTCCTCCTAACGCTATGGACCAGAACTAAGATTATAGTAGGTCTGGTCCATAGTGTTGGAAGGAGTTCTCCTCCTAACGCTATGGACCAGAACTAAGATTATAGTAGGTCTGGTCCATAGTGTTGGAAGGAGTTCTCCTCCTAACGCTATGGACCAAAACTAAGATTATAGTAGGTCTGGTCCATAGTGTTGGAGGGAGTTCTCCTTCTATGGACCAGAACTAAGATTATAGTATCTGTTTGCTTGGAAGGAATCTTTCAGTGGATGTTTACAAACTGGATGAATGAATAATTGATTAGTTAATAAATGTAATCAACAATTGCGTTTGCCACATACAATCCCACGGGAACAAGCCTTTTCGGGTTGGTTGACACCTGAACATTCTAATGTTGAGTTCAACCTCACAATGGCTCTTGGCTAACTTGTAGAATTAAAGAGTTATATCTACAGTTTACAAGAGATGCCTTCAGACTTCATCAGACTTCACCATATAGCCCCGTAGCACTTGCAATAGCACTTGCCTTGCTTATGCAAAGGCTAAAAAAAATAATTGACATAGCATGTTGAGACAGATGCCAGGTCATTCATTATTGACCTGGCATCCTATAGTGTTTATATATTGAAACTATATACAGATTATTGGATATATTACTGATGATAGGTTCTTGGTTTACTTATGATACTAGATGACTATTTCTATGCATTTCACGTTGTTACAGTTCAAGACAGGCAGGTGGACCCAGTTGCAGACAAAGGCGAGGAGTCGAGGACAAGTCAGACGCAGGGCAGGTCGAATACAAGCCGCATTACAAGGGGGTTTATTAACCAAAACAGGAGGTCAGGAACATACACAGGAGCAAGTAATAACACTAGGAAAATACAAGGAATCACAATGAACTAACAGACACTGTGACTTGCATTTACGAACGAACAGGGAACTGAAAACAGACTAAGGGACTAAGGGGGGACTAAGAGGACACAGGTGGCAACACTGGCAAATCACAGGACTGGTGAGACAAGACAGGTAACAGCAACAGAGGGAACTAGACCCTAACATACTACAAAATAAAAGTACAAAGTGTAACTGCAACTAAGAAACAAGGAAAACACAATACTACAAAATAACAGGAAAACAGTCAAGTAAATCACTAACTAACTAAAAACATATGAAAAATACAACAGGGAGTCACAAGTGTTGTCCTTGCTACTGTAAATCAGTCTGCATTTAGCGTCTGCTAAATGCCTAAATTGTAAATTGTAGATATGCTCATCACTTTTCAAGAAATATTTCATTCAGCATGGGGGGGAAAAACTAAACAAAAACAAATCCATATATGGACAAGAAGACCATACCAACCGATTCATCATTTATTTGACTATTATTTGGGGGGGAGTGCCATAATGAATGGTAGAATGAGTGATGAGCAGGTCTATGACTACATCATATCAAGTGAAGCACCATGATGTGCCCCTAAAAACACAATCACATGTAAGCTAACACACAAATGTATTTATTTTTTACCATTTATCCTTATCACTGTCTACCCTCTCTCTCTCTCTCTCTCTCACTCACACACACACACACACACACACACACAAACACACGTGCACGCACACACACACACACACACACACAGACACACACTACAGTGGGGCCTGTTCAGCAAAGTAGTCTATGATCTGTTTCTGACTGATACAAATCTCTACTACATCAACATTATGCAAACCTGGCTGAGGGCGGCTCCAAACACAGCATTGCATGCAAAACACACCTGAGGAAATAACTGTGTTTTCGGCACCACAGGCTATGTTTTAACATGCTGAGGAGTCACATACTACAAATGAGCCTAATTATAGACATACCGGTATACTGAAGATAATCCGGTGCATCTGGCTGCTTGAGTGAAATCAGATTCCCTTTCGATTAAAAAAAATGTTTCAAGGGATTTTAATTTAAGTGTCCAAAAGGAAAGAGAAATCAACCAAACGCGGCTATGTAGCCTATACATAACTTTGAAATTGTGGATGAACTGGGAGGGGGGGGGGGGGGGGGGGGGGGGATTGTCCTATATTTTTGTATTAATTAAGTAGCCTATCATTGATGCGCAGCGTGTAACCCAAGAAAAGGAGTCTATATACCGGTATGCAGGAATTTAGTTTTGTATACCCTATTCAAAAAAGGATGCTTTGAATTCACTCATATGGCATATATGCTACTTAATTGTTCCTCGTCGCATTCCTTAAATGAGTTCACTTGACTATAGCCTGCCCTACGTGTGTATCGTTCAGTAATCAAACAAAAAATTGAGAGACAGAGACAGTTCTCATTTCGTCACGTCATATCTTAAAGCTGGACACGTGAAGAAATGCCTACTATATTGCTTGCCCACATCAGACAAGGTCCCGACTCCCGTTCAACACAACCGTCTCGCAATATAATTCATTGTCGCAGTAATGAAGCCATTAAACATTACATCCTCGTCGCTGCAATAACATGAATGGCCAGTCAGCGCCGCATCTACTCACCAGTATTAGTTTCATGGCCGGGTTTGATTTCGCTATCCGTGCGCTCATGTCTCCTCCGTAAAGTGTACTGCGGTATGATGAGGTCCTCTCCATCAGGGTTCACTACTTATACAGTAGTTAGGCACGAGAGCGAGCAGAGAAATAGGGAGAGAGAGAGAGAGAGAGAGAGAGAGTGCCCACCCACCTTGACGGCATGTCCCACTCTCTCTCTCTCCCTCCCTATTTCTCTCTCTAACCCTATAAATAAACTGTTGTATTTTCTACTGTGCTTACGCACAAAACGTTTTAACAGGAATCCAATTAAAGTCCAAGGCAAAGTATAGCACACAGCATCAACATCGCTCATTGGATGATTCATAAAACTGAAATCCATTCATTCTGGTATATATTTCCAGCTAACAGACAATAAATGTGAGGTTTCCCTATGGGAACATGGATCATAATTTCCATAGTCCTGACCACTGAAACATAATGTGAGACATGATCATACTGCAGTTCCTTGGAAAATAATTTCCATAAAGATTTCCTGAACTGACATGCGTTGTCAAAAATGTCCAAAGATGCTTCTCTAAAGTGATCAAATATGATCCCAATGTCTCAAAGACTAAAACAAAGGCTTGTTTATTCATTCTCACAATTAAATGACCATATGTTGTGCAGCACGGGAATTCATGTGATAACTTGAGATAGCTTCAGTCAATGTGAATAAACACGAATGTTTTCTATGTAACTTATGCCGCCAGGTTTTTGGGGAACACAAATATGATGACTGACATGTGTTTATTTGAACCAGTCAAAGCATTTGGTAACATTATTATTATATACATAGCCTACTATGTGAACCTCCACTCCAAGAATTTGGCAATATTACTACTACTATTATGGCACACCTGACACCCCAAAGTGGTTTCTAAACTGTGATACTGTATGTCAAGGTTTGTTTCATGAACTGTCAATCCGCGTTTCTGGCGGTGAGTATATTCTAATAATTAGAAACTGGGTACTGGGATTACACAAAATATTTGTCTGAAAATGCTTATAAAGCACGCTATGAAATTATGTAATGGCAGATGTCTAATTTACTGTACAGCACTGGTTTTCAATTTATAGTAGCCTAGTATCTGTTGCATTCTGGATTACATTTCAGAACGACTGAAATAGAAATGTATTGACTCTGATCTCTACTCTGAACAGTATAATAAAAACCACAGATGTCCCATATAGTACTTTGTTATTTCACTCATATGGAAAGTATGGATACTTGTGATATTCACTGTTGAAACACACACAATGAGTAAGAGTGCACTGCACTGTTTCCAGGCATTAGCCTTTTCCCTAAAACAATACAAAATACACATTAAACAA
>NC_136811.1:27868340-27918340 GCF_951216825.1 Electrona antarctica | reverse complement strand
AAGCATTGCTATAGGCAAGGCAGTGAGTCACATTATATGACCTTGAGAGAAGAAATAACACCAGAGAGAATCCCTGGATTTCCACAGCAGCTGATGTGGTCTCCCTGTTTTCTCTTGTGGGGGTTAAATATTTTCTTTTACAGTAGATGGGAATCATGCCAAACTCACGCATGCACGCACGAACACACACACACACACACACACACACACACACACACACACACACACACACACACACACACACACACACACACACACACACACACACACACACACACACACACACACACACACACACACACACACACACACACACACACACACACACACACGCACACATGCACACATGCACACACACAAGCACATATCCTACTGTACGTGGTATCGGAAGCAATGCACTAAGGATCATCCCAGGACATCAACACATGCATGCTGGATTGACTGGTGTGGTGCTCTCCGCATTCCCTGCATCTGACAGTAGTCAGTCAAAAAATGTTGTGGTTTAGGGCAGTGTTTCTTACAATTACGGGTTAGGACGGTGGACGGAGTCACAATTCTATTACCGGTGGGTTACTACATAGTTCAAGTATAATTACATTTTAATGGGTCCGGACCCATCAGGACCAATCTCCTATTTGGAAAAGCTGAAAAAAGAATCACTATATGTAAAACCATTCCTTACCCATACACTATTATAAATACTGTAGCATGCAATGTCATGAGTTTGTGATGATCATCATCATTTGATATTCAAACATTTATTCCACATGTATGTACAGTATAATAGTTTCCCCTAAATTAAAAGACCACACCTGTACCAATGTACAGTAAGTCATTGTCTTCACAGCACCAGCCATACAGTATATCAAACATAAATCAACCATGTTTCCATGAATAGCTTTATCTTTTAGCATTCATCAGAGTTGTCAGACCAGTCCAACGACCTGTTCAGGTGCACTAGTTGTCTACAATCTACACAACCTCCCCATTGATGGTGCTGGGGACCGGAGGTCCCCTCCTGGTCGTGCGGTAGTCCACAACCATCACCATGGTCGTGCTAGCATTTAGACGGAGGTGGTTTGTCTCGCTCCACTGCACAAAGTCCTTATAATAACCTTATAATAACATTACCAAATCTACCTGAATAATTGAGTCCATTTTGGAAAACATAATTATGTGGTTAAGAAGTCATGGACGTAACTCAATCTTTCCGACCAACTTAAAAAATCAACCTGAGCATTCTAAATGCATAAAATGTAACAATGTTGGATTGAACGCCTGGGCCATGGCTCAATGGTCCAGGCACCTTGGCTGGTAATCCAGTCTGGCAGTGTGCCGCGGGTTCGACTCCCGATCCCGACGGCCTTTACTGCATGTCTCCCCCCCCATCTCTCTCTCCCCATTTCCTGTCAGCCTACTGTCTGTCCCTCCATAAAAAATAAAAATAAAGGCGAAAGCCACAAAAAAACATAAAAAAAAAAAAAAAAAAATATCTTGGATTGAACAATAAAATGTATCTGCACTGTCAAATTCCGTTAGACTCATTGAAAGCACACATCCCATGGTGACTTATACCTTGTAGGAGACCATGATTGTCCAGTTATTTATGTTATTTTATTTTTCTTTATTATTTTCTTAACTCTTTTCATTCAAAAAAGAATAAAAAACTATCAATAAATGTATGATACAAATCTCAATAAATGTATGATACAAATCTCAATAAATGTAATTTTACGTGAAATACCTCATTAAACTAGACAAAATGTTGTGTCGTGTCATACATCAATACGTTTTTCAGATGAAAATACAATAATTTTGTCGCGTGACATGGCACCAGTGGTAGAAAGTAACTAAGTACGTTTACTAAAGTACTGTACTTAAGTAAAACTTTGAGGTATTTGTACTTTACTTGAGTATTCCCAATTTTCAATACTTTTACTTCTACTCCACTACATCTTCAAGCTCACTAATTCGCTTCTACTTCACTACATTTTCAAACTCACTCATTGTGAGCTTGTAGATCTGTTATTTTCAAAAGATTATTGCAACCGAAAGTCGCAGTTAACTTTTTGTCCGTCAGTGTATCACTCAAAATCCCCATACATGGGGAAAGCCCCATATACTGTGCCCAGGTCTTGTGACATCACTATGACATCATCAGGGATGATAGTAAATCAGGGATCATAGTAAATGCGACCTGCTGTCGCAATTAAGCCCATAGATCTCTGATGTCATCAATATTAGTATATGGATATATGTCAGAACCTGTTCTGATGTATGGTCATGCCTCGTGACATCACGTGACATCATCAGGGATGGAGATACCTGATATTAAGCCCATATGGAATGCCCATATATGGAGATCCCTGATGTCATCAATATTGGCCAGCAACTCTACATCTGACCTCAAACCCTTAGAGGTCCAGCTCCATATATGGAGCTGACCTGTTCTGACATTCCATATGTTGATCCTTCCCCATCCATCCTTCCTCTTCGATGTCTCCCTTTTGACTGATACCTGTCCATTTAAACTCTAGACAGGCCCGCCCCAAAGTTATTTGTGCTGCCGCCCCCGGCAGCCGGCGAAAACTAGAGTTCTCAACAGGCCCGAAAATTAAGGCCTGGCCCTACCTGGGCCCTCATCAAACCCTGTACACTCAAGACACTGCCCCTGCTGCCACCCTTATATATCTCCATATATGGAGCTGACCTGTTCTGACATTCCATATGTTGATCTGACCTCATCAAACCCTGTACATTCAAGACACGCCATATATGGCCAGTGCCCTAAAGGGCGAGGTCGCTTCTTGCCCTCAGGCGTCTTAGTGGTTATACTGTACATGATACAAGTACAAAATGTGAGTACTTTTCCCACCACTGTTGACGTGTGCTCAGTTGTCCCCATTCATATTGTATATGTATTGCTGATTCTGTTGTTTGTAAAACTGTTCCCAACCTTAAAAAAAATAAAATAAACAATAATAAATTAGGTAGGGCTATGTGTAATATGTCTCATGTTTTGCCAGTTTCTAACCAACCTTGACAGTTCCTGGCATTCTGCACTGTATTGATTTAACATGCAAAACAAGACATATTTAACATTCCTGTTGGTGGTTGATAAGATCATAAGTTATGTATTGCCTGGCAATGCCACATACATTTGTTAAGTCAAACAATGTGTTTCAAAATCTGGTCTTATCAGGCAAAAGAGAGAGATTGTGTAATTAAAGTAGCCCAAAGTTGATGTTCCTGAAACAACCCATGTATTGTTTTGTATAAGAAATGTGATACTGAATCGCCAAGCCATCATAAATGTTGCTGTGAACTAGACCATGGACTATGCACAAAAGATATTTAGGTTAAAACTGAGATCCAGGCAGCAGAGATATTTATGAGGTCCATAAAGTCAAGTGCACTGTAGCATTACAGGAACCAGATAGGGATAGATTTCATACATTTTCCGTCTGAATGAACCATTATTCAGACAATTCTGTGATGGGAAAGTACCAAAATCTGCAATATGCATCTAAAACAAACTCAGAGATTAACTACAAGGACGTATTCTACAACGCTTTGAGCCTTTTGCCACCAGGAGGGGGAAAGTGACGGTCAAGCAGAGTCAACAGACCAGAGACGACTGCCTGTTCCCCTGTTTGTCGACATCGTTTCATGAGAAGAATCCTGAATGTCTGTTTTTGTGCCTAATGTTTACCATCCAAAACGAGCGCGTGGCAGAGAGGTTCCTACTCACCGGCCACAATCTACAGTGGCCCAGAGCCAAGGTAAAGATAGCTTCTCTCTGTACAACTACTGTACATACACTGTAAGCTACAAGGTCTCACCCCTGGAGACCTCAGTTACACTTTAATAAAACAACTATGAGGTTAAAAATAAAGCACATGCCACAGGGAAATGAGTTCCGCAACAAGCCTCTCATCTCGCTCATAACTTCTGAAATTCATTGTGTGTGTGTGTGTGTGTGTGTGTGTGTGTGTGTGTGTGTGTGTGTGTGTGTGTGTGTGTGTGTGTGTGTGTGTGTGTGTGTGTGTGTGTGTGTGTGTGTGTGTGTGTGCGTATGTGCACATGCACGTGTGTGTGCGTGTGTGTGTGATGGACCTTCCTCAGCGTTGTCACAACCTTTTGCGGTTATTTTCTCTTCATTATTATCTCCAAACCCGCTATGACTGTACACAGTATCTACACTGCTGTAGTGCTATAATTTAAGTCCAGATTGTTAAAAAAACAACCTGATAATTACCGTACTTGACAACAAGGTTTCCATTTTATTCAGACAAACATTTTAGCTATCCTTTCTTTTTTGATCTACATCTCTAACCTTGATGGTTAGAGATGGCTTGATCAACCGTTAACAATTAGTATGATACAGTATGTGAAATACTAAGACAACATCTTGACCTGGCGATGGGGTTTCCACTTGAGTGTTTTTGCTTTGTTGTCTTTTTCCATCATTATCTCGGCAAGTCTTTTCCAAGGGGCTAATCTCCTGCAGTCTCTTGTTACCTTGGAAAAGATGACAAACAGGCCAGCAGCCTCTGAAACAGCAGCGTGTTTTCCTGTTCTCTCACCAGGATGCCATTGGCATGCTAGCCACTGGGCTTTCCCAGCATAGGGCATTGCCATTTATCTCTGTTCATGCGTGCACGTGTGTGTGTGTGTGTGTGTGTGTGTGTGTGTGTGTGTGTGTGTGTGTGCGTGCGTGCGTGCGTGCGTGCGTGCGTGCGTGCGTGCGTGCGTGCGTGCGTGCGTGCGTGCGTGCGTGTGAGATGACTGATGAGTGCCTGGGGAATTCATGTTTGACTACCGTTAAACTAGAGGACATGTAATATTTGCGATCACAGTAGGCCTCCTTGCTGTGTCAAAAGCCTGGGTACGTTTCACTAATCTCCTGTCAAATTAAAGTGGGAGTGAAGATACGTGTATCTGAGTGGGTTACTAAATCCAAAAATAGTTTTTAAATCTATTTGCGATCCCTGAACAAATATTATGGAATTTGTGATGGCATTATTTTGTAATGTTTAAAAGCAAGCCAATACGTTAACAAAACTTGACAGTAGTTATTTGAATACATTTAGATGAATATAAAGATATACTGTATAAACAAGAATGACTCAGTCATAACTGCCAGGTGCAGAAAGCTCTCGTTTATGAACATCTACAGTATAATCAATTTCTGTGCCATAGTCTCTGCCTCTGCTCACGGCTTCACGTTGCAGCATTCAGAGTATGGGTTTTATGGGTAAGTCTCCCATTGGCTTAGAGGCAGCCAATCATGAAAAGTGTCCACTACGGTCGCTACTAGCAAGGGGCCAGTGGGGCACTCCAACGTTGAAGCACTGGGCCCTAGTGGTAAGAGGAGGGACTACAGGCGGACCCGTGGATTCATGACCGGGAATCCAAAAATAGTTTTTAAATCTATTTGCGATCCCTGAACAAATATTATGGAATTTGTGATGGCATTATTTTGTAATGTTTAAAAGCAAGCCAATACGTTAACAAAATAGATTGGAATGTTGTTGTAGCTTTGCTCTACCCCCAAGAGATATTGTTTAAAGATTTATTTTCCTTTCAAGCTAGCAGATGCCACAATGGCTAATGGGAAGCAGCTATAAAGGCGTTGTGGAACTGATTTTACTTGACTGTTTAATATGAACATGAAAGGCAATTGTTGTAATAATAGTAATGATTGAACATGATGGAAGACTTCTACATTGGCCGGCAGTCCCTGTATTATTTAAATGGTGGAATTTCACAAGGTTTTCCACAGTAGGTGTTTCCACAGACACACTGACAACACATGTATCCACACATTTCTGAGTCAACTTGTTGTGAAGCTTCATGGAAAAACAAGGTGTTCAATATTGGAACTGGATTTCCACACAGAAGCGAAATAAATATACAGGTAAATGCACAGCTGGATCCTAGTGATTCACACACACCAAATAAAATCACTTATTAGGAACAAAATTATTACTTCCTAGAAACCATTATGTCTCAGAATGGTACCATATTATTCAGCATGTTATTTGTGGACATATCTGCTGAAAGCAAAATAATGGGACGGCGAATTGGCGATGCCGATGTTAGTCAGTTGGTCTGTCCATCCATCTGTCCATCACTTTGGTTCCAAGCCATGTATCTCCAAAACTCCCAGCTGGATTGCCATGAAACTTGCTTAGTGCATTCATGCTCCCCAGAGGATGAACCCTACTGATTTTGGTGACCCATTGTCTTTCTTCTAGCACCACCCATAGGCCAAAATGTTCACTTTTGGACATAGGTAAGGGTTCTTCATGTTCAAATACAGAACATTGACCCAACTGTTTTAGACTATAGGATAGGGATTAGTCTAAAACATACAGCATACTACAGTACAGTTGAATACTAGATAGATGCATTGACTGTTTTTTCAATTGTCAAACTACGGACGAAGCATGAGCTAAATGCATGGATGGATTCATTGCCAGTAAAAGACTGTTGAAAACTATATTTGTCTTTGCCGAGGTCTGACTGACTGGAAAGAGAACAGAGAACACAGTGGAGTCCTTCAGGAGAGAGAAATTGATAGGTGCACGGATGGAATTATGCCTCTCATTAAAAAAAATGAGAGAGAAAGAGGGATGGAGAGGGGAGGGGACAGAGAGGGAGGGGGAGGGTTAGCGAGAAATATGACAACTGAGGAAAGTTGACCTGTAGATCTACTTCTCAAAAAGGTGATGGATAAGTAGAAAGAGATTGGCAGAGAGCGAGGATAAACAAACATCCTTGAATGAATTCCTTTTGGGCCTTCACCGCACTATACCTTATTTGTTTTACAGGGGTTGTCAGGAGGAGAATTTTGTTAAGCTCTGCCCCATCCATCCACGGCAAGGTTTCCTTTCAGCAAGGTTTCCCTCTGTGACCACACTAGTGGTGTACTGACGGTCAATCTGCGGTGAAACTCTCGGGCCGCTCGTCTTTCTTGGTAGCGTAATAGCGACCACATAAAGAGCGGGAGGGAATACCAAGCCGCTTCGCTAAAGGAAGAGGAGGAGGACTTTGTAAGCATGTATGCCGGGCAGACACACACACATATACGCACACGCACGCGCACGCGCACACGCACACGCACACACACACACACACACACACACACACACACACACACACACACACACACACACACACACACACACACACAGGCACCATGACAACACACTCTTACATCATACAAAGATAGATAGGAATGAAGCATGCCTGCCAGGAATAGGGTCATTCCTATGCGTGCATGTGTGCGTGCGTGTGTGCGTGCGTGCGTGCGTGTCTTTGGCTCTATCCATTGTTTGTCTGATTGTTGCTTAACGTTCAACTGCTGATACTATTTGACTAAATTGACAGCAGATGTGGATTTCCACCTGTTAGACTTCAGGACAGATTCTCAAGAATGGAAGAACAAGCAAGTGAGCCATGCTTTTGGCTAAGACATAGCTCCATGGTGAACTGGAGTGGTGTCACATGACATCTATGACGTCTATCTACGAGACACCAGTTTGGTGAAATATTGAAATATTTTCTCTCATTCATTTCTCTCTTTCTCTCTTGGGACAGTAGTGTCCAATGCACCTCCACATTCAGGAATAAAAACAAAATCAACTTTGGTAACTTTAAGCATATATTATTTTTAACCTTGCATTGTCCTTTCAAATGGTGCTGGATTGATACTGCAAATCCATATCCTTCCATTCAGTGCAGATGATGCAAGGCTGAAAAGGCGAGTTTTGAGGGTGCTGAGAACTGTCATAGTCGCACGGATTCTGGGGGTTTGCATGAGGTTCTCATGACCGGACACAAGGCAGACGTAAGGCATAAGGAGGGGGGAAGGAAGGGGTCAGAGAGGTATAGGTGGGTGCTAAGTCATTGAGGTGGCGACAAGGATATTGAAATTTCTCCTGTGTTTGACCAGGGGCCAGTGTAGGTCTTGGAGGACTGGTGTGATGTGGTATCCGGAGTGGGTACTGGTAAGCAAACGGGGCAGCAGAACTTTGTACATATTGACGTATATGGAAGGCTTACTTTAGTGGTGCCATATAGCAGTATAGTCAAGCCTGGATGTTATGAAAGCATGAAGGAGTGTTTCCTTTTATCCTCTGATGCTGTCTTCCTCAACACCCTCATCCTCCTTGACCTCAGAGCTGCCATTAACAACCTCAACCATTGCATACAGTACAGTACAGTACAGTACAGCACGTCTTAGATCCACCCTTGGCATTACTGGCACTGCCCTCGTCTTGTTTAACCACGTAAACCCTATACTTATGTCCCCCAGGGGTCTATACCATGCTATAATACCCCTCTTTCAAATTTAGCCGAATCTACAAGCTCACAAGATGCGTAGTGATCTTGTAGATCTGTTATTTTTGTTGAATGTTCACACCAGAACAGTGGTGAAATAACTGCCAGATTTCCCTATTTTTTATGGGCGCAAGCCCCTCCTATGTCCAGCTTTGAGGGTTTGTGTAAACACAAACATTGTTTTGCTACCACCACCTATGACTAGTTTTGAGTGTTTGTGTAAACACAAACATTGTGTAAACACAAACATTAAATGCCATTGACAATGAATGGCCAGCTTTGAGTGTTTGTGTAAACACAAACATTGACAAAGGTCAGGACGCAAATTGTGATTGGCCGGAATGAGATGATGTATGATGATGTATTGTATGACATATTGTATGATGTCTGTTGTCTCCCAGTCCCAACTACAGTAAAGATGCCGCCGCCGGTGCGTCTGTTGTCCAATCTGGAAGCTGGCGTGCCATCTGATTCAATTCTATGTTTGGTGAAGAGATTTGGTGTATAGAGGGGAATACTACTGGACCTAGTAAAGCCCTAGGGGGCTAAATACAACTAAATATGTTTTTTAGTGGTTAAAGCAAGTTCTAGACTAGATTGCAGTTTTGAAAGAAAGAAATCCCCTGTGCCAGCCGGACCCCCACGATTTTGTAACCCATTTTTCACCCCTGTGTCAATTATCTAATGATTCTGGGCTCTACACACCCTCCGCCAACCTAGTCCCCATATATGGGGGACATGGGGAGAGCAACGGACTTGAACTCATGCTTCCTTCATGCCTGAGTGTCCAAGTTGCTCCTTTACACCTGACAGGGGGGAGTTTCCCTGGTTGGACGTAGCGCATGGAAGGAACACGTTATTCCAACCAGTTCCTTTCCCCTCCATCAGGCGCCCCGGCTGGCCAGGGGGAGGCAGTTTAGAGACCAGGATTACTGCATGTTTTTTGTGAGGGTACCTACCCTAGGGGACACGGGGAGAACATGCAAACTCCACACAGAAAGGCCCTTTCGCCAACCCCGCCTCGGGTATGGGCACTGATGCCCATACCCGACGCGGAGGAGGAAACACGCCGCCAGCACCCGAGCGGGAATTGAACCCAGGACCTTCGAGCTGTGAGGCGACAGTACTACCAACTGTGCCACCGTGCCCCCAGTATCTGCTATTTTTGAATAGCCAACGCTAAAGTCCTTTGCTGCCTGTCTTTCTCATGTGTTTCAGAGCCTCATCCTTTGTAAAGAGGCTAACCCCCTCCCCGTGCAGCTTGCTGAAATGTGTATTATCTTCAGTGCCAGAGAGCACCCCCCCCAAAAAAAAGATACCAGCAATTACGAAAAAGAGATACTTCCTCATACAAGAACTATATTTTATTCCTTTTTTTAGTTCAGAAAATACAAATACAATTATAAAATGAGTTATCTTGTTTGTGCTCTGTTCGTGTTGTGTATTTTGTGCTCTGTCAGTGTTATTTATTGTAGTCCTATGTCATCATTGTACAGTGTGCTGTTGAATTGCTTCCATAACAATTTTATCTCTCCCCTGGAGATCAATAAAGGTTTATCCTATCCCTGTGCTATCCTACTCTATTGTTTTCTCTGCCTTCACCAAAGCTGCAATAACAAAAGTACCATACAATCAATCAAATCAAGTACAAACTAGAAAAAGTGCCCTTCTGGGTAATATAAACATGTTTATTTGGGTTTTTGTGTGTGTGTGTGTGTGTGTGTGTGTGTGTGTGTGTGTGTGTGTGTGTGTGTGTGTGTGTGTGTGTGTGTGTGTGTGTGTGTGTGTGTGTGTGTGTGCGGCCTCCTGGTGGCGCTATAAAGAGCAGATGTGAAAAATTCCAGGCAAAGGTTTTTCCTTGGCCTCTAGGGAGTGTGCATACATGGTTTTACACAGATCGGTGCAGTTATAGGCAAAAACACAAATCGGCCAGTTATAGCGCCACCATGAGGCTGAGTTGAAAATATTCAAGTGGCATTTCTTCCTCGGCCTAGTGGGAATGTGCGTGCAAAATTTCACGGAAATCACACAATGTGTTCATGATTTGCAGCATTTTGTTTGAAACGGAGCACTCTTGCGAACTTTGGAAGCCAATCTTAGACAATCAGGATGGAGTCTGAAAAATCTGAAAGACTTTCGTTGAAAGAGTTTCGTTGAATGGCTCTAGAGTACCGATTTACGTAATGTTTGGACAAAATCTGTAGGTGTACTGTCAAAACATTTGTTTTGCACAAAGCGGCCTCCTGGTGGCGCTATAACAGGCCAATGTGAAAACTTTGGGGCAGAGGTTCAGCTCTGGCATTCAGGGAGTGTGTGTGCAGAGTATGGCTGCGATCAAGCCAACGGTGCCAGAGATTAGCTGTTCACAGACGGACGGACACACGGACGGACGGACGGACGGACGGACACACGGACGGACGGACGGAGTGCAAAACATACTCTCTCCCCATGCCTTCGGCCTGGTGGAGACAATTATAATACAATAAAATGCAATACATTACTGGGGAATTAAAAAAGAATCAGTTGAGAGTTCCCATCAACCCATAGATATAACTGAAGGTTAGCCTTCATGCACAGCAGCAGTGACAAAGCTACAGAATGCCTAAAGGTACTAGCTGGCTACATTAGAGTCACTGTTGAGGTGTTGATCAAGTAGTGTAGTGTTAACAAGGGAACTTCTTTCTTCCATTTATGGAAAAGAGAAGTAATTGTGGCTAGAGAGAAGGGGAGTGGAAATGGTGAAACAACAACATGATTTTTGTGATGGTTCATCCCATCATACCATCCCAGAGCTGAACAAGGGGTCATCATGATGGTTCATCCCATCATACCATCCCAGAGCTGAACAAGGGGTCATCGTGATGGTTCATCCCATCATACCATCCCAGAGCTGAACAAGGGGTCATCATGATGGTTCATCCAAAGATGGTTTATGTATGAAGATGGGCCAACTTCATTGGAGCCACTAGAGGCGAAATGGTACACAAAGCCTACAAATGGTCTCCTAAATATAGTAGGCGTGGTTTGCTTCTCCCCAACCTCCACCCTCCCCCCTGACAACAACACTGTTTCCACACTCAGTCTAGTAGGTGGCGGTAATGCACCATTTAGGTTTGCCAACCGCCATGAAACCCGATAGAAGAAGAAGACAACAACACTGACAAGTCATTTAACAAAGTACATTGAAAACAACTGACAAGGTGTACTTTTGAAATAGTCGTTTTAGTTTCTCGAAGTCCTCCAACCATATAAATTCATGATTTGGATCTATCTCATTAAAAAGTCTCTCCCTAATAGAGTTGTAGAATGGACAATGAAAAACTAAATACTTTTCATTTTCAATTTCCTTTAGATCACACAGACTACATAATCTATCCTCCTCAACCGTGCCTACATATCTGCCTGTCTCAATATGCAGACCAAGTATGCCAGCTCTAATTTGGGCACATAAGGATAATTTCTAATCGTTTTAAATATGTCCATTCATTTCACATTATAATATTCACATATTCTCATCTTAAATATGGGGTCAGAGCCCCCTATGTGTTGTCCGTGAAATTGCAGATGGACAGAGAGAGGCTTCCGGACTCATCTCAAATCTCGCGAGAGTTTGTTGCTGGGATAAAGAAATGTCATTAACAAAGTAGATTTTCTCCTGATTTGTCTCGCTAAAATAAGCCATTTTACTATGAATATCTTGTAATATTGTGTGCCTTGTGATGATTTGGTCCAGTATTTAGTTCAGTGACCATGGAGTTAAGGAATGGTTCAGAAGCTGTGTTCACGTTCACTCTCCCATTGGAAATGAATAGACTCCAACATTCTTCCTGTCTCCTAATAATGTTACCGCCCACCTCACGCAAATACAGGAAGTAAAGCAAAGTTGGCCTCTCTTGCTAATTCTCCTCTTGGGTTCATCCCATCATACCGTCCCAGAGCTGAACAAGGGGTCATCATGATGGTTCATCCCATCATACCATCCCAGAGCTGAACAAGGGGTCATCATGATGGTTCATCCCATCATACCATCCCAGAGCTGAACAAGGGGTCATCATGATGGTTCATCCCATCATACCGTCCCAGAGCTGAACAAGGGTAGCCTGGCTAATAAGCCAGACTAATATCACACAACACTGTCGCGGTATATCAGTCTGGGCTGGCTCCACTTGGATTTCATTTCCCGGGGAACATTTTCTCTTTGACGCAATTGGTCAGAGCTACTGTCAGTCAAAAGTCTCAAGCATTGAACGTCACTGTACCAAAGCCCGCCCATATTGCATACCGTGTCCCGATTGGTCCGACCTGTTCTCGATTGTAGGAAAGAGGCGTGCTACTGAGCCTCGCCAGACCGAAATCCGCTGGTAGGCAACTTTTTTTTGCCAACGGCTGATTCGGTCTGGTTTATTAACCAGGCTAGAACAAGGGGTCATCATGATGGTTCATCCCATCATACCGTCCCAGAGCTGAACAAGGGGTCATCATGATGGTTCATCCCATCATACCGTCCCAGAGCTGAACAAGGGGTCATCATGATGGTTCATCCCATCATACCATCCCAGAGCTGAACAAGGGGTCATCATGATGATTCATCCCATCATACCATCCCAGAGCTGAACAAGGGGTCATCATGATGGTTCATCCCATCATACCATCCCAGAGCTGAACAAGGGGTCATCATGATGGTTCATCCCATCATACCATCCCAGAGCTGAACAAGGGGTCATCATGATGGTTCATCCCATCATACCATCCCAGAGCTGAACAAGGGGTCATCATGATGGTTCATCCCATCATACCATCCCAGAGCTGAACAAGGGGTCATCATGATGGTTCATCCCATCATACCATCCCAGAGCTGAACAAGGGGTCATCATGATGGTTCATCCCATCATACCATCCCAGAGCTGAACAAGGGGTCATCATGCGTATGTTCCCTGGGCATCAGTTTTTTTTTCTTGTACATGTCGCCACTCGCCAGGTTCCATTGAAAAGGACAATATAGGCTGTGAGTGTTTCTTTATCATCGGTAGTGTAAACGCAACGTTACTTTGTGTATGAGAACTTGAATTGCAACTATACTTAGACTGTTTTCTAACGTCTAAACAAGCTCTTAATGTTGCGACGCGTGAGCTTGTTGATCTGCTATTTTGGCCGGTAATCTGTGGCGGGGGCGGAGTGGCTGGGAGTGGACTGCACTCTCTCAAGCCCTTTTAATCATCGGCTAACGTTACACTAAACTGGCTGATGATCACTGATTAGCCCATTAACTACATAAACATATTAACCAGTCAACAGCTGTCCGGATGTGTTCAGGTTTTTGCTTGTCTCCTGGCAAAATGAGTGTTTAGATAAACGTATGCCACATGCATGTGGTCAGTTAAGAGATGGAATGATACATTCCACTTCACAGGATTTGAAATTCTGCCAGTCAAATAAGTCAAATAGTTCTTCTGTCACTCCAGAATGGGATTGGATTTGTGGTCTTGATTCACATAGAGATAATCAGGGTATTTCCCTAAATATGACAAATCTGATTAATTGCTGCAGAAAAAAAACGAAATAAAACTCAACTTCCTTGAGGCTATTAGTCAGTCAACGCACAATCAGAGGTTATAAGGCATTCCTATCATGGAAAATCCCTCTAATCCTATTGTCTTTTGGTCTATCCAGTCATCGATCTCTGAACCACATAGACTAGAAAGGAATCTGGGAAAATAAGATGAATTTTGAAAGTATGTAATATGAGCTTTAATATTCTCTTCATAAAATCATAATGTTTACTATACAAGTTTACTGTCAATGACCGGATTTAAAACAAAAGCACTTTTTAATTTTCTTACCGAGATCTGATGTCATGGCTGCCCAGACAGCTCCCTGGGGCCTTTATGAGGTTTCTTCCAGTTTAGCCAATCAAAAGTTCAGTAGTCGAGCATTCTGTTGGTGGTAGTTCACCAACCACCTACTTACTCTACTGTAGGTAATGACCTCATCACAACAGCATTTGTGTTTAAGGTTGGCCCACAATGTGGTGTGTGTTGTATTAAAAAATAATTTACTCTCGAGCCCATATTTACCTCTCTCTGCACTGTAACAAATTTTAAACTTTAAAATAATTACCACAGTTAAAAATCTGATTTTCATTTCAGCATGTAAAGGCAGCATCAGTAATGATAATCAGTAGCACTAAAAAAGTTTTAGCAATCCCTCTCTGGTCGGAAACTATTTATTTCCACATGGAGGGCATTAGGAAACATAAATTAATGTTCCCCAGTGGAATCACAGTGGCTCTGTGCTGGGAAGGCAGTGTAGTTCCAGCCAAGAGACTTGGTTGGTTGGTAATGGATTTGCGTGTGTGGCAAACCAGTGCCATAGCTGGCAAAATAAGCAGAGTGGGGTGGAGGGTGTGTGTAATGGCTGGGTGATTCAATTGTGAGGCCAGCTACTGTGATGGTTGTCAGACCAGTGAGTTAGCCCACTTGTTCTCAAACGTTTTCATGTCAAAGTCCCCAAATTGGCCCCAGACCCCCTTCTGAAAAGATTTGTGTCAACATTTGTGTAGCCTAATCATTTTTTTCAAAAATAGCAGCTCTACAAGCTCACATCGGCTATTATTGAACATCGGCTATTATTAGCCAAAGTATATAATAGGGTTAAATAGGTTAAACTGCTACATCTATCAGCCTCACATCATATCCACTGTCGAGAGTCCATATCTATCCATTCATGAACCCTAGATATATGCCCATAGTACTGGTGATAGATATATGCCCATAGTACTGGTGATAGATATATGCCCATAGTACTGGTGATAGATATATGCCCATAGTACTGGTGATAGATATATGCCCATAGTACTGGTGATAGATATATGCCCATAGTACTGGTGATAGATATATGCCCATAGTACTGGTGATAGATATATGCCCATAGTACTGGTGATAGATATATGCCCATAGTACTGGTGATAGATATATGCCCATAGTACTGGTGATAGATATATGCCCATAGTACTGGTGATAGATATATGCCCATAGTACTGGTGATAGATATATGCCCATAGTACTGGTGATAGTGATACTCTATAGGCTACCGTACGTAACCGAAAAGGCATAGCAGTGGGCGTGGTTTTCTGGTTCCACTGAAAAATCGGCCATTCGTTTTTTCCCATAGAGATTTACAAAAATATTAAAATAAAATATCAATTATTTTAAGCCTAGAATCAAGCCATCCAGGATCCTGGTGAATCATGACCATAACACCTTTGATTCTGTGAAAAAAAGAAAAAGTAAACCGCTAATCAAAGGTTATTTAATAAACTAGACCTGTACGTGCCCGTCGGCCGTCGGCTACTGACCTACTTGAGAACGATGCAACTTGGGAACCTAATAATACCCGTTGTCAACTTGTCATAGCACCCGTTTTAACTGTCTGTCTGTCTCCCAAATGGAGATCTCTGTATGCCTGTGTGGGGTGACTGTGAAAAGTGGACTGGTTAAGTAGGCTAATCAATTGTCAGGTGTGGGGTTGCCATGGCAGTATATCGTATATCATATAATTAAGTTTTTTTTCCCCTTTTCTTTCTCTCCACAGAATGAAAGGTTTTATGGTCATTATTCACCAGGATCCTGAATGGCTTGATTCTAGCCTTAAAATAATTGTAAATCTCGATGGGAAAAATGAATGGCCGATTTTCAGTAGACCCAGAAAAACACTCCCACTGCTATGCTCTATAAATGTGTGTCTATTTAATAGTTTAATGTTGATCAGAGCAGTATATTTATTTATTTTCTTCCATAATGCTGTCTTACTATTCTTTTCTTTTTTGAGTGGTGTAAACCACTCCTACAACTGGCTTTGTTAGTTTACGTGTCTGTCTGTCTGTCTGTCTGTCTGTCTGTCTGTCTGTCTGTCTGTCTGTCTGTCTGTCTGTCTGTCTGTCTGTCTGTCTGTCTGTCTGTCTGTCTGTCTGTCTGTCTGTCTGTCTGTCTGTCTGTCTGTCTGTCTGTCCGTACCAAAAAAAATGAGCATGGTTGCTATGGTCACCCAGTTCACACGGGTGTAATTTCATTACGTCAGAAATTACGTCAGACGACAGCTGATCAGTCTATATAAGACCTTACACCACTCAGTTCACACGGGTGTGATTTTTTTCTCTATTAGCTCTCTACTCCTACTGTATCTCTCCTGTGTTTCATGTATAAGCTGCTGTGCTTCTGTGAAACCTACATTTCCTCACAGGATCAATAAAGGTCCGTCTTCCTGCCTGCTGTCACATTATGTCAGCGTTTTAGGGTAAGGGTGAAGAATATACTTCTGGAGTGTGAATTGTTCATAAGCGGGGTGGGTGTGTACTGTAGTTTTGATTTCACCATAACGTTTCCTGTAGCATCTGCAGTACATATAGTGCATATACAGTTGGGTGCCACCGATATTGTCCCTTATCATTTGACCCATTTAGGCCTGACCTCAAAATTACAAAAAATCCTTCTAAATCCTCCAGTTTTCTGAAATAAATATTTTCACGATTTTTCAAAAATAGCAGACCTACAAGCTCGTAGCGCGACACTCGGTGGCGCGCTATGAGCTTGTAGATCTGCTATTTTTCAATAGCTAAATTATAACATAATGTTTAAAACACCAAAAGGGGTTCCCGCCCAAAATGGGTTAACTGTCCTTTTGCGCAGATCACGCAAACCTCAGCAAAAAGAAAAGGACAACTGTAGCACTGTGGCTTGTTAATAAGGAAATACTTTCACTCAGTTCTGTCATGAGGTGGATGGTGTTCCACAGTGACGGTGTTGCACCTTAAGTCAACAGCTTTGTCATAATTAGAGGAACTCTGACTCATCGTACCACCGCAGGATATTTTAGTCCAATCTTCTGTCTGACAGGCTGGTGTGAATTTCCAGACTTGATGTGTTGTTTTTTTTCTGCCAATGATTACACACATTGGACGGGCAAGCTTTCCTCAGCATCAGGGAGGGATTTGTTCTACGTTACCATCTACTGTTTACCAGCCACTATAGCCACTGAGATAAATTAAATCAAAACATTGAGAGTTGGCATCCCACCAGCTGTGTCACAGCCAGGCAATATGAACAATTCTGAAATGTAATTGGTCAGTTCATAGCGCTAAAAGTAACAACCTCAGCTTAGTTGTTGATCAGTCTGAGTTGCAATATATATATAAAACAATCACACCCGTGTGAACTGAGTGGTGCAAATCCCCCCCCCCCCCTCTCTCTCTCTCATTAGCAGGCAACAGTGCATCTCTATGTCTCTGTTTCTGCCACAACAGCGCCCCTACTGGTACTCATGAGTCACACATGAGTCACACACATTAACACGAGTCACATAGGTTAACACGAGTCACATAGGTAGGTGAACACGGACATTGCTGTTCCTTTAGGTAGGTGGACATTGCTGTTCCTTGGAGTGGTTGCACCACTCAAAAACTAAAAAAACAAGGCAACTATCCCAGTTAGGCCAAGCTAGAGCCTAAAAGAAGTGAAGATGTGTTTGGTTTGCAGTGAGCTGTTTCCACTAGGGGTAGAACTGTCACCTCTCTGTTAAGAGAGGACGAAGCATCAACATGGAAAGTTTCAACGTGTGAATGCACAGGCACACATTTTACTAGGTTGTTTCCCTGATTAAGAAAACATAAGATTGTGGTTACCAGGTAAATTACAGTACCTCTCAAAAAATAAACATAACCAGTACTACAAAAGTAATGTATGTCTGCTGATGTGCATATCTGCATCGCTTTGGTGCCATATGACATTAGCTTTCTGTAATGACACAGACTGAATTTGTTTTTGTTTTTACATTTCACATTTCACTGAGAGATAGGCCTCCTTAAATGTGGTGTTGTTGTTTTTTGTGTGTGGTAAATTTAAAAGGTCATCCATTATTTTATAACTTGATAACAAAACATGATCAGATGTTAGACGTTGCTATATTTATGCCTGCTATTTATTGAATTTCAACAAGGGAAGGACTCTGAAGAAGCCTACGGGCTTCCTTCCTTTCCTGCACTGTAATCAAATATACTGAATGTACTGTACTTTTATATTGTGCAACTAAAAGAAACAAAACAGCTATATTTTTATTTTGTTTTAGGATAGTGGGGAAGGGAGAAATATCTGTGATATTAAAACATGGTGATATTGTGTTATCTTCCAACTCCATTATTTTAAATGATCAGCAATGATAATAATAATAACATTAATAATAACTGCACAAAATAAATTCTTAAACACCACAAATTTCAGTTCTAAAATACATTTTAGAACTGTTTATTGCATAATGTGGGTTGGAGTGCGATTCACGGTGGGTGTGAATGCACAAATACCAACCGACTGCAAAGTTACCACGTTCTAAAAACATAGGAAAGTGGTGTGACTCAGTGACCCAAACCTCACTGAGGTAATAGTGTTCTATCTTTTCAGTCTGTGAACCAGACCAGGCAGGATATCCATGGCGTGTGACTGGATGACACCACATATTTGTTGTGTGAATCAGAGATTTCTACATGGTTGTGCATTCTCACATCGTGATGTAAACGTATTCTTGCTCTTACTCTTTGCGATGCTGACCAGCAGAGTTAAATTCTGATTAATTTAGTTCACTTTCCTTCTATTCATCTGAGCTCAGTTCATTTAAACTAAACCCATCTCAGTTATGTTCAGCTTAACAACTCCATACACCTTATCCCATTTAGATGAGATAATTCTGGTTCAGTCAACACGCCCCTTTATATAAACATTATGTGCCTTTTTTATCTAAAAGATTCAATTGTTTCCAGTTTGTGATTAAAATAAATACCTATTGGTCCACAAAACCAATGAAGGGGGCATTCCCTGCTTTCTCTACCAATCATCCAATGCAACCTGCTACACTACAAAGAGCCCAGCTCAGCCAAGCCTCGATCATCAGCCAGCTGCAATGGGTCTCTGAAGGCAACATCAGAGGGGAGAATGTGGTCACTAGTGGCTAACCAGTAACCATATTATGAGCTGAGCTACTAAGTCGCTCTGTAAACCTTCTGGAGTTTCAAAGCAGCGGTGAGGTTGAGGGAGAAGGCCACTCTGTCATGCTCCCATTCAGATGGCTGAGTATTGTGGTCCAACATGAGTGGATTGACCAAAAAGGTTCACAGTGTATGAATGAACATCTGGTAAGTGGGGCTGTGTGTGGACACATGAGATAGGTTCAAATGGTCACTGATGGCCTTAATGTTTTTATCATCTATCCATTTGTGTGTTCTGAGGTCCATCTCATTGAACTTGCATCGCTCTTTGAACAGTGACGATAACCTCCCGTGGCAGGCGCCTGCGAAAAGATTCAAGCTGAAAAGAATCAACATTGTTCTGAATTTCTGCAATGGACAGTTGGAATAAGATTAGCATAAATATAATGGAAAAGACTGGTATAACTGAGAAAACAGCCAACAGGCTATGTTAATTTGTACCATTAGGCTGTTCCAGCTAGGCCATGTCTGTCATTTCAGTTGAACCATACTGAACACATCTAAAGTGATTGCCCAGGTCTCTGTCATGGCAGACACCCCACTAAAAGTGAAGCCTCGTGGTCTCATTGGGCTGCACTGCATAAATCATGGTCTTGATTTTTCTTTTTTTATATCAGATCTGTGTGTGGTAGACATGATATGATATTTCAGTCTGTATGATATCACATTTTTATGAAATAAAATGTGCTGAAATTTCACCCTAGGTTTCTGCTAGATCAGAGCCCCATTGATTTCCATTAAGAAATTAAAGTTCAATATTTCAAAAGGTATAAAATGTGAAAAGAATATTGGAGAGACTTCCTTTGCCACACAAACACATGCACCAGACCCACTTCTGGATTGTTAGACATTTATTTGGTGATGCCTCATTCATACAGGTTGATCGTTTTGAAAATTAATAAACGTTGCTTTATCGCCTGGTTATATTTGCATATATTTGCATGCATTCATGAACTTTATCGACTACGAGAAAGCTTTTGATAGCGTGGACAGGAGACCCTCTGGAAGCTTCTCAGACACTATGGTGTACCAGAGAAGCTAACCAACATCATTAAAAACGGTGCCGTGTCATTGTGCAGTGCATGTTCGCCAACCTTAATGCATGTTCGGACTAACGGGACTTGGGATCTATGGGCAGTCCCCTTAAAAACACCTACGAGGGAATTACTTGCAGGTTGATCCATGAGGCCTATGGCGTTGATGAGTTGGCCTTGCTGTTCCTGTTCCTTTCCTGTTCCTGCTGGCTATGGATTGGGCAATGAAGCAATCCACAGCAGAAAAGAAAAATGGCATATAGACAATGTGGACAGCTAGATGATCTGGATTTTGCGGACGACCTGGCCCTTAATCTCACACCCATCAGCAGATGCAGGAAAAGACCAGCACCATCGCAACTAACTCCGCTCGCCTCAGCCTTAACACACAGAGGGAAAAGCAAAGTCCTGGCTGAGAGTGAACTCTGCCAGCACTGCACCCATCATGCTGGAAGGCGAAGCACTGGAGGAGGTTGACGAGTTCACCTACCCTGGCAGTAGTGTTTCTCCAGTCACTCTGCAGTGTTTCTCCAGTCACTGTTGCAGTGTTTCTCCAGTCACTCTGCAGTGTTTCTCCAGTCACTCTGCAGTGTTTCTCCAGTCACTGTTGCAGTGTTTCTCCAGTCACTCTGCAGTGTTTCTCCAGTCACTCTGCAGTGTTTCTCCAGTCACTGTTGCAGTGTTTCTCCAGTCACTGTTGCAGTGTTTCTCCAGTCACTCTGCAGTGTTTCTCCAGTCACTCTGCAGTGTTTCTCCAGTCACTCTATACACTGTTGCAGTGTTTCTCCAGTCACTCTGCAGTGTTTCTCCAGTCACTCTGCAGTGTTTCTCCAGTCACTCTGCAGTGTTTCTCCAGTCACTGTTGCAGTGTTTCTCCAGTCACTCTGCAGTGTTTCTCCAGTCACTCTGCAGTGTTTCTCCAGTCACTGTTGCAGTGTTTCTCCAGTCACTGTTGCAGTGTTTCTCCAGTCACTCTGCAGTGTTTCTCCAGTCACTCTGCAGTGTTTCTCCAGTCACTCTATACACTGTTGCAGTGTTTCTCCAGTCACTCTGCAGTGTTTCTCCAGTCACTCTGCAGTGTTTCTCCAGTCACTCTATACACTGTTGCAGTGTTTCTCCAGTCACTCTGCAGTGTTTCTCCAGTCACTCTGCAGTGTTTCTCCAGTCACTCTGCAGTGTTTCTCCAGTTACTTTGCAGTGTTTCTCCAGTCACTCTGCAGTGTTTCTCCAGTCACTCTGCAGTGTTTCTCCAGTTACTCTGCAGTGTTTCTCCAGTTACTCTGCAGTGTTTCTCCAGTCACTCTGCAGTGTTTCTCCAGTCACTCTGCAGTGTTTCTCCAGTCAATCTGCAGTGTTTCTCCAGTCACTCTGCAGTGTTTCTCCAGTCACTCTGCAGTGTTTCTCCAGTCACTCTGCAGTGTTTCTCCAGTCACTCTGCAGTGTTTCTCCAGTCACTCTATACACTGTTGCAGTGTTTCTCCAGTCACTCTGCAGTGTTTCTCCAGTCACTCTGCAGTGTTTCTCCAGTCACTCTGCAGTGTTTCTCCAGTCACTCTACAGTGTTTCTCCAGTCACTCTGCAGTGTTTCTCCAGTCACTCTGCAGTGTTTCTCCAGTCACTCTGCAGTGTTTCTCCAGTTACTCTGCAGTGTTTCTCCAGTCACTCTGCAGTGTTTCTCCAGTCACTCTGCAGTGTTTCTCCAGTCTGTGTAAAAGAAAAGGGCATATTGAAACAGCACAGGAAACTGGTTAACGACACGAATTGTGGGGAAAGAGAAGGTGAGTGGGAATGGTAAAAACAAAACAAAACAAAACATGAATGATTGACTTGAGCTTGGAGCGCTTATAACTTGAGGGCTGGAAAAGGTTTTAGCCAGCACGCCTGGGGCGTTAGCTGGCCCCCGGGCAAGTTAAGTTTACTGAGGTTAAGGTTAGGGTTTTAAAGGGATATTTCACTTTCACAAGCTTGGTGACAGACAGACAGACAGACAGACAGACAGACAGACAGACAGACAGACAGACAGACAGACAGACAGACAGACAGACAGACAGACAGACAGACAGACAGACAGACAGACAGACAGACAGACAGACAGACAGACAGACAGACAGACAGACAGTATGATGTGTTGCCTTATATAATAGTCTCATATAATATATATATATATATAATATATATATATATATTATATATATATATATATAATATAATGTGTAAAATGTTGTGAGCTTGTATATCTGCTATTTTTGGAAAAGAGATGGGCGAGGGAGGAGGGCACCATTGGCGTCAAGTAGGCCTATATAGACCCCTGGGGGACTCAACAATGTATAGGATTTAAGTGGTTAAATGTCATGTCAGAATTCTTCGCAGAAATTATGACTCTCTTATACATTATGACTTTTTTATTACTTTTCTCTAAGCTCTTCTTTTTATTCAGGTAGCCTCTGTGCGCCTTATTTTGGCAAAACAGGTGAATTGGCAAGAAGTACAATATGGTGACAGACCTTTGATACAGTATTTTCTGGACTGTAGATGGGCAATGCGAAGAGCGAGATGATTTGGCTGAATATATTGTCAGTGGGTGTGGTACAGAGATTCATGACCAATTCATAAATTGATCATGAATTATAAATTATCTTGGGAGGAAATAATAGGTCAGGTTCAGGTTAATTTATTTGTTTGTCCTGAAGTGCGATTTGATGTACAGCAAAGCATAACAGGCAGACAACATGAATCACATAAACACAGTAAAAAGCACATAACATAATATAATAAAAATAGGATGGCAGCTCAAGGTATCAGTCTATCATTGGAATTCATAACAATTACAAAAACATTGTAAATTAGTTCATACAAGAAGCGACAAAGTTACAAGAAGCTACAAAGTTACCTCCTCCTCCTATCTGGATAGCCTGGACAGTAGATAGTCACAGGCACGAAGGAGAACTTATATCTATTACTTGTGGCCCCTGGAACCTTTAGGCGAAGGCCAGAAGGAAGCAGCCTGTACTTAGAGCTGAGGGGATGAGAGTTGTCTGACACTGGGTGCTATGATTAACATTTCTCAGTGATAAGCTCTGTTCATAAAAACATCTCCGTCCATGTACAGTACTTGTTTCCTTGCTCACTAAGCACTTTTAGAAGAAAAAAAAGTAAATGGTGAAATGGGCGATGAGCCAAACTTAACTTCGGTATACCAGTCGATTATTTCTTCCCTTCAGTAATTGGTATTGTATTTTATTATTATTTTTATCGTTGATTATTGAACTTTACAAAGGATCGTGCAATCGCGGAATGAGCATGTGGCCCCCAAAAAATCACGAAAATCATGCTTCTTGTTGGGTAATTGCTCTCATTTTGAGCGACCTACCAGTCACAGGTGTGTGACTGGCACCTGAGCATGCAGGGTTCTGCAACTTTGACATCTGTCTGTGCCATTTATATATCTTGCCTGTAAATCTCTAGAAGAAAGCCTTTGGTTCCTCAATGAAGCAATGGTGAGGAACCGATGTTCTTGGGGTGTCTCACTGGGCAACTTGTTCCCAAATTTGAAAATGGTCCAGGACTGACACTTGGTGCCACTCTGCATAACGGAACACCAGCTTCCACTTGCCCTATTGCACAAGCCTTATCCTGAAAGGATAATGTGACATGTTTCCATGGAGTGGTGCTGTTTGGATCATTCACAAACTCAACAAAGTTGCAGGAACCATGCATGATCAGGTGCCAGTCACACACCTGACTTACCAGCAGGTAGGCTATGTGCTGGCAGGTCACTCAAAACGAGAGTGAGCACCAACAGAAGCATATTTAAGATATAATAGTATACTTATGGTTAAAACAAACGCACGCATCAATTTCTACTCAATTAGACAGTCATCGAATATTCTCCCTAAATATGTCACCTGGAAAATATGTCTACGGGCTGCTGTAGCTGAGTCAAGTGGGTAGAGAGGCCACATGGGAATTGTAAGGTCTCCGGTTCAACCCTTTGGCTTGCCGAGTTTATGTGTCGAAGTGTCCCTAAGCAAGACGCTGTAAAAATGTATTTAATTTATTGGGCAAGGCCGTAGCGGAATGGATAGAGAGGCCGCGTGGGAAACAGAATTGGCCCGCACCCGCATGTGTCACACAGTGTCCCTGAGCAAAACACTTAACCCCTTACTGCTCCCCAGGCGCGGTATTAAAAGTGCACACTGCTCATAATACTGTAGTTAAGCCCAGTCCAATTCAATAAGTTCTGCCCCATTGCAGGTCGGTGCATTTCGGGGATTCTGCAAGACTGCAAGTAGCTGCAAGTTGCAACCCATTGCATTGTGAATCATTGTAGGATGGGTGAATTCAGAGGATAAATTTCACGTACGTATGTGCAAATGTACAATGACAAAAACAGAATATCTAAAGGGCACTAAATTATTATTATTACTGGTATTTGCTTTTTTCTTCTCCTTATATTTTATTGTTTCATGTATATATATTCACTCAACTGAATCAATGATGATGCGTTCATGATGCTTGTGTAACCTGGGTCGCGAAACCCGCAGCCAACACCACACCAACAGCCTACTGTTTAGTCGCCGGCTGGGCATTTAAATACTACTCAAGATTAGACTGATCTGGAAGCAGCATCTGACGCTGCTGCTACGGTGGCCCCAAGGCTCAATAAGGCTCAATTCCAGCCGGCTACACTTGCATGATTTGAAGCTGTTTCTAAAACACCCTAGTAGGTTCATAGGTTCAGGATTTGTAGTGAGCCCCCCATCCAGTTATTACACTGGCCCATGAACATGAGCGCCAACATCATGAAGAGTAGACCGTACTGTAGGTTTGTGTTTGTCCTTTTATTTCACGCTTGTCCCTTCATTCTTGAAAACAGTTTAAAAGCTCTTCAAAGTTCAGCCAGAGCTCCTCCTCATTGGCTCTGTCATGTAATTTTTCTCTTGACCGGCAATGCCCTCTTTTACATTAATATACACACACACATACACACGCACGCATGCACAAACACACACACACACACACACAGAAACACATGCACACTCATGCACGCATGCACGTATATGCACACGCAGGTACACATGCACACAAACGCAAACACACCCACGTGCACCCACAAGTGTGTGTGTGTGTGTGTGTGTGTGTGTGTGTGTGTGTGTGTGTGTGTGTGTGTGTGTGTGTGTGTGTGTGTGTGTGTGTGTGTGTGTGTGTGTGTGTGTGTGCATCCATTTATAGTGTGCCAGTCATACTGTGTTTCTTTTGTGTCTGTTGTTTGTTTGTTTGTTTAAAGTTCTATCAGCATGTTTGACAAGTCTGTATTTTCCTGTGTGTGGGTGCGTGCGTGCGTGCGTGCGTGCGTGCGTGCGTGCGCGTGTGTGCGTGCGTGTCCTATGCGGTACAGTTTGTCCCTCATAAAGCTGTGGTTCTGATGTCCCTGATTCTTGCCACGGTCGGTCCATTCAGTAATTTATTTCCAAGTCTCTTCTGTTTTTGCAATTACCTAACTCCTCAACCTCCATCCCTCTCAGGCATAGTAATCGGATTGAAAGCTAAATAAAGCCAGAAATATTCCCCCATCATCCCAATTCTCGGAAATTCAGAATGATGGGTGGGTCAGTGGTGATACACAGTAAAATCCTCAGTTTTAATTTCATTCTTTATAGAGTGTGAAAATGGCCCTACTGGTCCATTTGGATCCATGTCTACCTTCTCAGATTTAAATCAACACTGTCCATTACAATGACGCAGTGCCAATCCATTCAGCATCCAACATTTTAAAGCATAACTGAAGAGATAAGTATAACAAAATCACTCTCAGTAAACAAGCTGTCAAATGAAAGTTTCAAAGTTCGCACAGAAATGTAAAAAATCTTAATTTGCGATGTGGAAACATTGTTGCAACATAAACAGAAGCGATTATTGCATGCATGTGCAAACTACATTTCTTTAAATAAATTCACTAATGAGTTTTGGCCAACAGAGATTACCCTGTCTATCACTCTCTCGATTTAAGATGATAACTTCATTAGAGCCATTTGTAGTCAGTGAACCAGAGGCGCAGTCACAGAGATTTGTACAGGTGAAAATGAATGACGGGGCTAGAGGACGAACGAGAGAGATAGGAGGGGGGAAGTCGGGAGACCAAAAAGAGCGAGAATGCTACAGCACCCTCCATGCATGCACCACACTCCACCCACCGTGCACCCTGCCCGGGCAGCTGGCTCTTCCGCTTGCGAAAGAGATGCTTCATCCCGTGCTCCCGAAACCCCCTTTTGTTTTTCTGGCTTTCCCCTTCTTTTTTAGTGGGCCATATTAAAACCATCCACAGTCTTTCTGTGGTTACACACTGTTCCAATTTTCTCCTCCTCTTTTTTATGCCCTCAGTCCTCTCATCTCCCCATCTTCCCTCCTCCTCTATGCTCCTCTCTTCTCTTTTCCTCAACACTTCCCTAGCTCTCCTCTTTCCTCTTCCTTTCTCCTTAATCTGCCCAGTGCCCATCACATCAAGGCGCCGCTAAATGAAACATCTGAAGTCTGAGCTCACTAATCATACTGTTGGTCTGGTTTCATTTGGTCAATACTGGAAGAAGGATGTCCATTTCCCAAAGTCAGTTATGGGAAATTGGAGGAAATGTGATTCCATCCGGGACTAGGAAGAGCGTTTAAGTTTAGATGGGGAGACACTGACCTCAAACACATAAAGGTGTTCACACTGTCTCCGAAACCTTAGCTGCCTCTGGGCTTGGTTGCTTTGAGAAGAAAAGCAAAGAAAAGAACATTGAAAGAAAATAGAGAGAGAAAGTATTTGGGAGCTATTCACTCATGTCATGATCCATTATGATGATGATACAGTAATGATGATGGTTGGTGATGATGATAGTTCTTGTTATATGTTCCGTTAAAGCAAACCTCAGATAAAATATGTATAGGCCATCTTGAAGGACCAGAAAAGAAGTATGAACAAAGCCACAAAAAGGAACTTTAAACAATCTGACTACTATACAACTAACTTTACATCAACTTCTATTCTCTATTTCTTTACTATGGATATAGTAGTGAATGTACATTTTGTCAATACGAGCATATAGGAAAAAATCACACCCGTGTGAACTGAGTGGTGCAAGGTCTTATATAGCCTGATCAGCTGTGGTCTGACGTAATGTCAGTGACCATAGTAACCATGCTCATTTGTTTGGGTCCCACGTACAGGTACACGGGTACAGGTACAGGTACACGGTTACAGACAAAGCTGGTTGTTGGAGTGGTTTGCACCACTTAAAAATAATATGATCTCTGAAATCAGGGGTACTCTCATTTTTAAATCAATTGCTTAATTCATATTCTGTCAATGAAGAATACATCATTAGTTTTATTTACAATTAGATCAAAGACTGGGGACCTCATTCACAACAGCGTTTACACTCATAACGTGAGCGGTGCGTGGATACGAGGATTCATGGCCATCTCCGTGAACTTGACGTTGACGTTGGTTGGTCGGAAACTCTGCACAGATCGACGTCTGCTCCAGGGTAGTGTATAGGGCATACGGCTTGCATATATTTATTTAGAAGGCTTTAGTCTTCATGCTGAATCAATAAATAGTTCCCAAACCTCAGATAAAATATGTATAGGCATGTGTCCCCAACATTGGTAAGCACATCAAAAAATGATAGCCTATATAAAAGCCAAGTATCACTTGTATGCCTATATGCATGCATTCTAGAGGCATTGGTCAATGAAGTTAGCCTAGAGTCCCATACAGAAACTGGGGACACTGGGGAGACGGACAGCAGCATGCTGCCACTGAACCGAGTCCAATCTGGGTGAAATTCACATTGGAAAATTAATATAACGGCACGGAGAGCCCGGCCCGGCCCGGCCCGACTGGCTTTTGTCTCTAATGCATTCTATGGTTCACAGACATGCCGGTCTGACAGACAGACAGCAGTCACTAGGGCTAATTAGCCCTATATAAAAAATAGAAGTCCACATTATGGCATCAGCGCGTGCAATTTGGCCAGTCATAGTTTTAAGCCAGCTCACCTTAATTAATTATAATATAGAGCGTCGCAGTCCCGCCTCCTACCCTGGACCAGGAAATGAAACCCAAAACAAACCAAACAAATAATTACAAAGAAGAAAAACAACAAAAAAGTGTTTTTTCTTCTTTCTAATTATTTGTTTGGTCCAAAATATTGTTTGTGTTGTCATGAGTTGTCACGACTCGAGTTGGCTTTGTCCGAGGCGTAACCGTCTTTAAATAAATACTTTAAGAAATGTCTATGGGAAAAATGCATTGGGTTTCATTTCCTGGTCCAGGGTAGGAGGCGGGACTGCGACGCTCTATGGGCAACTGTAGCTAGGCTGTAGGCTACTACATTGATCTCATCATGAGATTAATCAAGTTTGGTGCCAAATGTCCCGCGAATCATTTTAATATGACGACATCATGAAATGAACCTGCACTTACATCTGACAAAGAGGATATAGGCTACCCGCCGTATGGTTGAAATTTGAAATAGCTATAGGCCTACGTGTCCATGATCAGAACAAATCCATTCTCTACATGGCATTCAGACAGATGACAGTGAGATGATATTAATCTAAAAGACGGACTTTCCCGCATGAATCAATGCAGCTCTGATAAAAAAAAGTATCGGATATCTATTTTACCTCTGCAGGCAAGTGTGCAATTGTTCAATAGAAAAGGTACACCGGGCGAACTGCACAAATGAACTCATTACACCACCTTCGCTGAATTACACGGGGGACTGACGCAGTTTGATCGGACGGATAAATACGATATCATTACGCATCTCCTTTACACCTGGGCGTACATTTTCGTTGTGAAAGAGGACCTGGGTTTTTAGAAGTGATAAATTATTCAATGATCAGTACAGATGCCAGCCACACCCATGGGTAAATCTAACTCGGCCAAAAACACCAAAAAATACAACATGATAATTAGCCAAAGCAATCCCTCAGGCCGCTGTGATTTAGAGGCGTGAAAGCAGACCCATAACATTATATGGAGCTTTTCCTGTCAGACAAGCAGAGGAAAACCAACAGATTTATTGGAGTTATGAATTTATTTAAAGGATATGAAATTTGATGGGGAAATTCAATGCGCCAGCTGTTTTGCATACTCTTCAGTGTGAGTTCCAGAAAATCATATCTGTGCGTGCGTGCCTGCGTGCCTGCGTGTGTGTGCGTGTGTGTGTGAGTACAGTATTTGTTTTGTTCACTCACAGACACATTGTATTTGCCCATTTATTCCCACAACAAACATCAGACATGAGACATGCAGCCAGCACTGTTGGATGGTGCATGATTATCACATTCCCAATATTCATTTCATGCAAGCTGTGGTTCATGTCAGACTAATTTACACCGTAACACCTGACAGACTTTCCAAGTCCTTTTCTTGCCATGGTATAGTTTTTCACCCTGAACATCATTCATTGCCACTGACCTTTGGTGACTCACACCCACTGACAAGTGACATTGCACTTGGCCTCAAGACACGCGACCATGACTAAATATCAGCCAAGATCCAAGCTACTGTGGCCAGCAAGATTAACAGGAAAAGACAGGCAGAAAACCCATAAGTCACAGTCAAATATGATGTGCTGCCTGGAGCTAAATATTACTGTGGTGATTTCTGCCTTTGAATGATGGCCTTTGGTCTAAATGAAGACCATGCGTCTGGGGTGAGGGTAAGCTTTGATGTCTTCCCACCGGCAAGTACCATTGTACCACAAGACATTCTGCAGCTGCCCTGTTAGTAAGCACAAGCTCAGTCATGTAGGTCATGAAAGTAAGCGTGGCCTTTTCATTTGAAGAGTTTAATTCCTTTTGCGCGAAATTGTTGAAAATGTATTACTCAATATTTCAGTCACACACAGATTTTCCCCAACAGGGTTTACTTTCACATCACCAATTATTGTCCTTTCTGAACAAGTTCAACATGAGGAGATGTCAGGGTCAATTCTCATGGTATTAATCAAAAGAAAGCTTAAGAAATGAGGAAAGAGAAGAATATAGTATAGTATGGTATGGTATGGTATGGTATGGTATGGTATGGTATGGTATGGTATGGTATGGTATGGTATGGTATGGTATGGTATGGTATAGTATAGTATAGTATAGTATAGTATAGTTATACAGACTGAAAATAATGTACCTTTCTGTACAGTACAGTACACACACACACACACACACACACACACACACACACACACACACACACACACACACACACACACACACACACACACACACACACACACACACACACACACACACACGTCATTTCACCGTAACACCACCATGCTGACTGTGATTGAGCGAGTCTGCGAGTGGCCGAGATCTTGGGTATTGAGAGAGAGAGAGAGAGAGAGAGAGAGAGAGAGAGAGAGAGAGAGAGAGAGAGACAGAGAGCGAGCTGAAGAAAGAGAGAGCTAGACTGAAATTAAACCATTGGTTTCACAGTTGGGCAAATATGTATTCAAGAGAGGAGGAGAGGAGAGGAGAGGAGAGGGGGAAGGAGAAGAGAATGGGACGGAACAGAACAGTTCATGGGGGAGCAAAACAGGTTCAAGATAAACAGAAGTGAACTGAAGAGCAGGTGTAGAATAATAGGACCATAGAGCAGAGTGTAAACAGAGTAGGCTAAAACAAAGAGGAGCAACAGGTCAGTGCAGAATGTTAACTGTGCTTTACTGAGCGGAACAGGATCTGTTACTGAAGCAAGGCAATAATCCTTACAGTAATGTCACACATCTTTGGGCCTGAACTTTCTAACTTTCCCATGTTTTCCTCCTTTTTTGCTTGTTCGTCGTTGTTTTTTCCCACTGTTTGTCCCATGCAGCACCCAGGGTGCACTGCGTGATGAGTGACCTTTCTGGTCTGCTTAACAACGTAATGTTTTCTCCCTAGCAGCCCGTTTCTCCCAGACAACCTAACCATGGAGCTGCCAGCTCTGTGTCTGCTGCTCTCATCACAACCAATGAGGCCAGTGCACATCACAGTCTGTACACTACACACCATCCTCTGCTCTGCTTATTGCTCTAACAGAGAGACAGTGACAAAGTTTGGCTAATCAGAGAGAGGGAGAGAGAGGCTGACAGCAGTGAGGAAAAACTATGTCTATGCTTTGTGCGTGCCCGCGTGGCAGCGTGCGTGCCCGCGTGTGTGCGCATTTGCGTGCGCGTGTATGTGTGCACAGAGCAATCTGTGCTGCTGCTAAGTGCTAATATAATGGAAGTCACCTGCATGTACATAACAACTCACAACAGATTAATTTGGATCACCATCACCCCTAATGTGCAATGTTCAAAAACAAAAGAATCCTCTCTGAACAGTATGGGATAGATAGGAACATTGAGCCAGGAGGATCGAAGTTGGAAGTATGTTGTTATGGGTGGAGCGCAGTAGCCCTGTGCAGTGATTAAATCTCAACCTTATTAATTTCAAGGATTCTCAGTTTGAGAAATCTACACTTTAAAATCCTCAGTGTAATGTATTCGCCAGGCAGACAAAAATGGATTCAATTGTACTCATCCAAAATTGGGAAAACTTGAACCGTATGTCATAGAAATGCTATTTCGCCCCCGCAGCTTCCTTGCATTCTGCCAGCTGCAACCAATGATTGACACTGCCCTGGGTAGGCCATCCAGCCTGGTGAAGATCTGCACTCAGAGGAGCGCCCGTTTAAGTGCACAAATCCATTTGGTCCATTTGCTAACAATTATACACTCTCCGAGTTACACACCCGTAAAGGTCCATTTGGTTTCTAGCTATCAATCATACCCCTTGGAACACCCTCAATGTCCCCTACCAACTCTCAACTCTGTACGGCTGCCTTGGTTTCACACATTCTTCATAAATAGAAATGGAAGTGTCACCATCTCTTTGGCGAGACAAAATGAAGAAATTGTCAACAAGGAAGCGAGAACCAGTCCAGAAATGATGAATGCAGTGCATCTTCAAAAGACAGGACAAAGAGAATTTGTTTTGGCTCGCTGTGTCACCATTGACAGGCCTTCTTTAGCCAATGCAAACATTCAACACATGTGCGAAAGATGTCTTCATGGCAATGCTGTTAGCACATGTTGTGTTTTAAATGTAACAAGATGTGTTGTTCAAATGAAGGCACACAGATGTGCAGAAAATGACACACCCTTTGAAGGACACAGAAATCCTCTCAACACACGTCACTTTTCACTTTAGTCACCCGTGTCATGTCGTTTGAATGAGGAAAAGCAGCACCCGTTAATAATGAAAAACTGTAATAGGAATGAAAAGAGCACACACAGTACATACAGTGGCCTAAATGTAAGCATTTTTAAATAAAAAAAGGGTCAAATGGGTTGACTTCTCCCCTTAATGTTTCTTCACCATTTGTATAGTATTGCCCAATATGCTTATAGCATTGAGGTAGATATAGGCTGATGCCCGCTGGCAGCATTCTGATGTAGCAGCCATGCTATTTTTTACTTTATTATTATTATTGTTTTTAAATAGCTGAGGAACAGTGCACTAAATTACCTGGTGACGTATGATGACACGTCAATGTTGTCAGTTACTGTTAGTTAACCAGATTGCCTGGTTGATTCAGGATTATTAGGAAATGTGCCCTGCATATAATCAATCACATGTGTCTGCTCGCTCATACATACGTTGCAGTGAATCAGTTATGGAAGGTTAAGAGAACAGATAATAAATTAAGGTAACCGAACCGTGTCTGTGGGATATGAATAGTCGAATAGATCAATGGTTCTCAGTTAATTAATGACTGTTCAGTGTTAAGGGTTTGATTTAATTCACCTCAAATTAACTAATTCAATTAAGCCCTTAAAGGGAAATTTCACCGCTGGAAGAAACTGCAGTCATTCAATGTTAATAGTACTTGTAGTAGATAACAGTAGCACAATTTGAACTGGATTGCTGAATTCCTACAATGCCCATAATGCTTTAGTGCACTTCCCCTCCTTGTGGAGAGGGGGGAGGCTGCATGGTGGTGTGACTTTGTAGTCCAGGATGGAAGTAAGGCCTAGCCTGATTATCAGAGAGATGTAGTCCACTCAGAGAGTGGGCGGGGTCTTTGGGCTGGATCCAGGCTAAGTAAGGCCACATTTTCAAGACAGATTTTTGGTCATGAACATGAAAAACCATATTACACAAATACAAACCCCAGGAAAGTGTTTCTTGTGTCTTAAACATCATTAAAGTAAGCTCTGGTTGCAAAAGGGGTGAAGAGGCCCTTTAAGAGTAATTTAATGTCAAGCTCTTCCCCCCACACTACGGGTGGTGGTCCCTGGTTCATAATCAGTTGAAAACTCCTGCTATAAAGGGTCCATCTAATAATCAATCAATAATCAGTTGTTGTTGTTGTTGTTGTTATTGTTCCAAAAAACAAGTTAGGCAGAGACTGGATAAAACTGACACTATTTGAAATGTTTTGAAAGTGAATGCATTCAGTTTGCAAACTATTAATTATGTACTATGACTGTTTTAATGTTTCACCTTTTTATGTTTTAAAATGCGGATGACATCTGCTTGCTATCTGACATTGTGGATCAGGCAAGGCACAGGTGTTCTTGGCCAGAGTTACTGTACAGTGCCAAGGTTGGTCTTGGGCTAAACGCCAGGAAAACCTGTTATAACCTATATAACTCACCTCTAACAACAACAGAAGGCACTGGACTGAAAGAAGTCACTGACTTCAAATCACTGGGCTCATGGGTCAAGTCAGCAAAGCAAGACCTTAAAATAAGGATTTTTGGGCCCGTTGAGAACTCTAGTTTTCGCCGGCTGCTGGGCGCGGCTGCACTAATAACTTTGGGGCAGGCCTGTCTAGAGTTTAAATGGACAGGTATCAGTAAAAAGGGGGACATCAACAAGGAAGGATGGATGGGAAAGGATAAACATATGGAATGTCAGTTAATATTGATGACATCTCCATCCCTGATGATGTCACGAGGCATGACCATATATGGTCATGCCGGGGTGACCAACCTACCAAACTGACGGGAAATGCACAATTTCATAACTTTAACTAAAGTAAATAAACAAAAATAAGAAATTTTTGTATAGTTGTACTGGAATAATGAAATTACACTTGTTCTAAAATGCAGAGCACGAAAGAGCGTGAGTGCAGTTCTAGTTATATAATAGAGATTTATGGAGAGAACAGACTAGGAAAAGGGGACTAATTACATATTTTACTGACATCACTGGGGAAACAATTTGCTAAATAGGACCGCAAGTGACCGCATTCCGGAGCCCTGCCTCTGATTTGTCTGTTATAAAACCTTGGATGAAGTCTGTTCCGTTACTTGAGGGGCCATTACTGAATTTGAATTTAAGAACTTGCTGAGCAAATTTTGAAATGCATACATATTGCTGACCGTGGAATAATGCAGACGTATGCATTTCTGTGTTGAGTTTTGTCAAGAAAGCAGAATAGGTAGCCTATACTTGTAGGGGTCATACGTTAGTCCAACGTACCAATATTTCGACATACGTGGCCGGTTAAGACTCATCTGTGGCTTCTGCGTGCGGTTATGGTTAGGTTAAGGTTAGGGGTACGGTTAGCAATGCCGGATTATTGTCTCCACCAGGCCGAAGGCATGGGGAGAGAGTATGTTTTGCACTCCGTCCGTGTGTCCGTCCGTCCGGTCGATGCCAAATTTTGCACACACACTCCCTGGATGCCAACGATGAACCTCTGCCCCAAATTTTCCAGAACGACCTGTTATAGCGAACACATTTTTTGATATTACTCCTCCAGATTCTGTCCAAAAATCCCTCAAATCGTTCCACACTATCTCTATGGTCATGTTTTCAAGCCGGAACTGTCCGATATTTCATATTCCATCCTAATTGCATGGCTAACATTGGCTTTCAAAGTTTGCAGGATTGGCCCGTTTTGAACAAAAAGCCTCAAATCATGAACGCAGCGTGCAATTTACGTGAAATCTTTCACGGACTTTCCTACTAGATTGAGGAATATATCCCACCCTTTTCACATTGGCCTGTTATAGCGCCACCAACAGGTGGATTTTTGCAAAACACATTTTTGGAACTCAAATCATCCAATTGCCACCCTTTTCACATTGGCCTATTATAGCGCCACCAGAAGGCCACAACCTGACCTGCCCTGGTGGAGACCTGTGCCCCGAGGGGCACTTTATCTAGTTACAATGTCTGACTACTTGTTTCAACAATGGAGTCAGTCAACTAACTATAAGCCGGCAATATGGCAAAATTTGTCCCTAACTATATCTTACTTATGAGAGTACAAAAAAAGGCTATGGATAACTACCAGTTGATTAACATTTTTAAATTAACATTGTAGGCATATGGCGCAAAACATTTGACATTTGTCTTTTAGTTTTAGTTTTTTACTTGAATGTAAACTTACTGTATTTGTACATAATAAGCTACGAGGCATAATGATAATATTCTACAGTATACTGTGTGAACACTATGTTTAGTGGTTTAAAAAAAAATCAGCTTCCAGCTTGCCCTGGCAACTGAATCCTGCAGAACCTTGACAGAAAGCAGAATATTGTAAAGCCCCAAAACAGACGCCATGAATTAACATGTATTACGACAGCTTCAATATTCCAAACAATCAATCACACGTCGTTCTCCCTCTTTTCTTCTTTCCCATCCTTCCCTTCCTGCCGTGTCATATGTTCCACGGTCTCCCTGGGGAGACGGTTCATAAAAGCCACGTAACAAATATTTAATCTGCTAGTGACATCCTGTCATCACCCCTTGGGTATGGAAGGGGGTGTGACTGAGGAAAGCGAGACAGAGAGCCCTAACAGCAGAGAATAAGTCCATGAGGCCGAAAAAGTACAACATAATGTAAGATATTGACACACTGCTGTATACACAGGAAAACCCTGAGTGTTAGTTTTACTCTCAAAGTGCAATTACTGGTCCATGTTTGCTTCGGTTTTACTGTGCAGGTGAAACAGGGGAGAGGAGGGAGAGTGCCAGACACAGACAGAGAGAAAGGACTGAGTAATATAGATGGAGAGACCAAGAGACAATGAAGAGTTGATTGGCCAACCAGGATGAGCTATATAGGACATATGCATATGGAATTGAATGGAAAGTGTGTGCGTGCATGCGTGCGTGCGTGCGTGCGTGCGTGCGTGCGTGCGTGCGTGCGTGCGTGCGTGCGTGCGTGCGTGCGTGCGTGTGCGCGTGCGTGCGTGCATGTGAGAGAGAGAGAGAGAGAGAGAGAGAGAGAGAGAGAGAGATGGGGTGGTCTCTGTGTCAGCAACGATCTGTCACTTTCTGCCTCCCCACCCTTCTCCTCGGTTACCATACAAATACGGTTACCATCCATCTTACCCCAGTTAAGTGACATGTAACTGTGCGTGTGTGCGTGCGTGCGTTAACAAACCTTAACTATAAAGACTCACTAGTCACTACTGTAGGCCTACTGTATGTGTTTAGTAGTAGAGGAGTAGTAGAGGAAATTACATTAATGTGAAAAAGGAAAGCTAATTGAGCAGTGGTTCTCACATTTTCATGTCACGGACCCAATTGATATGTACTGTATTTGGCCGCAGACCACCATCTGATCATTTGTGCCAGAGAAAAGATTTTGTGCCAAGGACAAACCCCATAAAAGTTTATTTGTTAACATTTGTCAACATTTTTCAAAAATAGCAGAGTCTACAAGCTCACATCGCGTTGCTGTGAAATATATTGCTTCTTAAGTGTTTAATCTATTAATTTCACTGGGGAGCGCCTGGAACCGACCCCCTTTGAGACCCAGTGAACTAGACTAGAGGATCTGGTTCCTAAACACCTTTCAATCAGCAGGAAGTACAGTATCTGTTCACAATTGAAGGGAAGGAAACAGTATGTTTTACTTCTACAACCTGGATTTTTGTGTTTGAGTGTGACACGCTGGTGCATATGCATGCAGCTATGCATGCACACAAAAACAAACATTGTTTCAGAGTAAAACGATGAACAAACATACAGTTACTCCAGCCATAATACTCACATATGCAAACACGCAGACACGCGCACGCGCACACGCACACGCACACATGCCGCACAAGGTCAGAAAAATAAAGTAAATGAGATTTAAAGTAAAATATTTGTGTTATCTTTGTGTTTTGTTTGCTTGTTCAAAGAAGACAAGTATTTTATTTAGATAGATGCCAGTTTTCTTTGTGGTACATACTTACTGTACTCTTTTGTTGGCTGACAAGGGGTCATCGAGATTTGCATTTTACAAGATGTTCTGGATATGAATGTCTGCTATAGCTAAATTATTGTCATTTTAAATTATTTTGGCCAATATTGTTGCACAACTTTCATTCCAGTATACTGGAGTGGACGAGAGGGAACAATAACCACATCATTATAATATAAGAGAGTATTGCAAGAGGTTTATAACAATTCATGTTTTGGTTAGGGTTAGGTAGACACAGGAAATGAGTGAGGGTTTTGAAGAGGACGGGTGGAGAGAAAGAGGCAAGAGAGAGATTGAGAAATAAGACAGTGGCAAGGAAGATATTTACAGTATGCAGATCGTTCGATCTCCTGGTTAAGTAAAAAATACTTATCAATTGCCTCTTGGTACTGTACATGAATGGTCAGATATTTTAGTGTGTGTGGTCCCAGTGGGACATAAACCACAGTGTCCATGCCCAGATGTACCCTTTCAGTTACACAGGGCCAGAATATGTTAAAGCTTAACAAATCACCCATGGGAGACACAGAGAGAGCTGGAGCATGAGAGCATTCAAAAGGCTGAGCTTCTCTCGCTATAGCTGACTATCGTGGTCAGGGGCCCATGTTTCATGCAGCCCTTCAAACCGCACATCACAGTTTGAAGCCACACGTCATGATCTCAGCCCACATGGAATATAGTTCAAAACTGTCAATCCGCCAGTCTGCAGCTTATATTTGCCCACCCAAATCTAATGCCTTTAACCTCTCTGACATGCAGAGCGCTGATGCTCATTTTGTTGTTGACTACACAGGGGAAAAACAGATTTGCAAGATGGTTCTCTTTAGATTTGAATAAAAATTAAATATGCCACATTCATCAAAGCTGGCAGTACATGCAGTATACCTCATTTTAATATTCTCTGAATACCACACATTATGACACGTTTGCTGGATGTTCACAAGCAACAAGCACAGACTTTTCCCATACAAAACACATGTCACTCAGATGTACACATGCAAGTTATTCTTTCACCTTCACGCACGCACGCACGCACGCACGCACGCACGCACGCACGCACGCACGCACGCACGCACGCACGCACGCACGCACGCACGCACGCACGCACGCACGCACGCACGCACGCACGCACGCACACACACACACACACACACACACACACACACACACACACACACACACACACACCATACTGTCCATGCCTAAAGCAACACCAAAGGCTCCAGCCTCAGTCAGAAAACCTTTAAAAGTTGTTTCACCACAGATTTAATTTTCTGTGTCTGTGATTTACATTTTGAGTGAAAGCCCTAAAAATGCAAATCCCTGTTCGAGTGCAAGGTTTTCAAGCAGTCTGTCGTAACAATCTTTCTTTAGTCTGAGAAGTTTTGTGCTCAGTGATTTGGTTCCTACTGTAGTTCCTGTATGTAGATAAACGTGTATCTCCAGTACTCAGACGTGAACTTTATCAAACCATACGCAGCAACTTGGTGGGTGACTCTCATGGTAGCATGGTGAGTTCCTTCAGCAGTAGGGTGCATGCTCGTGGTGAAAGTTCAGTGTGCAGTGGCACGTAAGCTTGAGCTGAATGGTCAGTTTCGATGACCCCTACAGAAAATAAAGCAGAGAGGCTTATTACTTATCATCATCAAGCCTATATCACTGACGCCCTCTGTCCTTAACCCTCTCAGCCAGGTCAAATATAGGCTGGGTATGTGATGATAATTAATGGGGTTTTCTCTCTATTGATATCTGTGAAAATAATGAAGTGTTATAAATAATAGACGTCCTTTGATTTGAAACATTATGGGTCTGCCATTAAAATGTAAACTGTTTATTAGCGTTTTATGTGAACACTGGAGTTTCAGAGTTCGGCCTAGAGGATCTACCGTTGCCATGGTTACAGCCCTGCAAGCTATGGGATGGTCAAACTGCACATGCGTAGAATTACTGCTGCCCAGATGCTGCCAGTGTCGAGTGTTGGTGCCACACAGAGAACACTGCAAAATAGTGTGTGTGTGTGTGTGTGTGTGTGTGTGTGTGTGTGTGTGTGTGTGTGTGTGTGTGTGTGTGTGTGTGTGTGTGTGTGTGTGTGTGTGTGTGTGTGTGTGTGTGTGTGTGTGTGTGTGTGTGCGTGCGTGTCTCAAAGTCTGGGGACTGCGCATTAGTCGGTCATTCCATTAGTCGATTAAGACTCACTCCGAACTCAACCCTGTGGCGTCCACTTGCGGAAGGGGAGAGTATATAATTAGACATATGGAAACACCTGCCAATCAATTAACAGATCTGCTCCCATGAGAACACTGCCCTGTCTCCACCCACAGTGATCTTAATTGAGTGACACAGAAATGCTAATATATGCCTACAGCTTGAGTTCACAAAAATGCCGATAAATATCTTACATTTGAGCCATGATAATCTGTTAGTCCAAACAACACACAGACGAGTTACAAACACTTTATTGAACCATTATTGTATGAATATTAATCAATAATAATGAATGTAGCTTTTAAATTCTCAAACACTGATGCTCATATTGTTCTAATAGAGGTTGAAAAACAATTAAAAAAAAACAACATACAAACACACAATCATTTGAAAGTTGCCTGGCTGTATGCATTCAAATACCAAGAGAGAATTAAGAGAAAAGCTGAGTTTGTTATTTAATCTAATTTGTATCACAATAGTCAAACAAATGCCACCCATGTTAGGGCATTTCCCCTGTATGAGTCCTCCATGTGTCTTTTTAGATCAAACATTTGACTACATCCTTTGCCACAAACTGTGCAAGTAAATTGCTTTCCCCCTGTGGGTCCTCATGTGTGTTTTTAGATTGCCCTTTCGAACAAAGCCTTTGTCACAAAATGTACACGTAATGGGCTTTTCCCCTGTATAGTGTTTACATGGATGTGAATACATAACAAGTCAGCTATGAGGTGGGGCAACAAAATATAATCATTTTATAATTTATAGTTATTATTATATTTTGTTCAATCACAGGTCAAATTTGACCCGCTAACACCAAAAGTGTAACCAGTGTTTCTAACACAATGCAAGGGTTAAATTGGAGTGAAGAATTGGCCTCCTCACTCCCTTTATGCCAACTAGTCCATACCCGTTAGGGGTTAAAAACAGCCAAAGTATTACAGTGTATGTTTAAAGATCAAATGGCTTTGGGCTTGTTTCCACAGACCCAGTTGCTTGTTTCTGGCAACCCTGGAAGGAGCACACAGGTCTTTGGGCTTGTTGCAAAAGCTAACCTGGCAACCCTTGAAGTCTGGCTGGAACCTGGTGTGTGCATGTCGTTTGCATGCATGCACGCACTTTCGCGCAAGCTGTTGTTGCAAGACACACCCGTGTCCTGCTCCATTTGTCAATAACGTTGAGCTGATACTTCTCTGGGGCCGCATGTTGCATTGAAATGTACCCTTTTCTGCTGAAGCTGAGCTTAAGGTCAGAGAGGCGTGGTTTAGGAGGCGTCACGTCCTTGACGAAAACTATAACACTATTGACAAGCTCCATATATGGCCGTCTCCAAATGTGAAGATCACAACACTGACCTCATAAAACCCTGAATACATGGAGAAGACTGGATCATCACCTAGATCTATGCCCGGCAGCCACTATAATGCACCATGAAAATAGTAAAATACACCAATATATACCAAATAATAAGTAGATAAAATAAGGGGGACCACACAATCACAAGATTAAATAGATGGAACAGAGTTCAAAGTGTCAAATGTGCAAACTGTATACTATTGCAATTGCCCATGGTCTATATTGCACTTGCCAGTTAGGACAGAGTCATATGCGAGTGTGTGTATGTGTGCGTGTATGTGAACTGAGCAGTGTTTTCACTGTCTACGCGTGTGTGTGTGTGTGTGTGTGTGTGTGTGTGTGTGTGTGTGTGTGTGTGTGTGTGTGTGTGTGTGTGTGTGTGTGTGTGTGTGTGTGTGTACGTGTGTGTGTGTGTACGTGTGTGTGTGTGCGTATGTGAACTGAGCAGTGTTTTCACAGCCTTTGGGAAAAAGCTGTTGGACAGCCTGTTGGTTCTGGCCTTAATGACCTTCAGCCTTCCGGATGGAAGGGTCTCGAACAGGTGGTGTCCGGGGTGTGAGGGGTCCTTGGAGATCTTTAAGGCCCGCTTGTGGAGACGGCTTGAGTAGATGTCACTCAGGTGTGGTAATGGAGAGCCGATGATCAAAGGTCTTAACTGAGACAAACAGGCCTTGCTGCCAAGAGGTCGAGGCTTGGACACCAGGAAGCATTTAAACCAGGAACTCACTACTTTCATAATGTGTTTGAGGGTATGAGGGGAATTCTCTAAAAGACTGAATTGTCCACAGTGACATAAAAAACACTGCTCACTCACTACATGAAAACGCCATTAGGTTTCTCCATTGTTTTGTTTTCTCTTAATCGTCTAAACCACATGTGGAGACGGCTTAACCACTCGCTGTAGGTCCTTCCTCTCCACATCGGTGCAGCTGGAGTACCAGGCTGTGCAGACGTAGGTCAGGATACTCTCAATGGTAGAGCGATAGAAGTTGATGAGCAGGTTCTGTGGGAGTCCATTCCGTTTCAGCTTCCTCAGGAAGAAGAGCCGTTTCTGGGCCTTCTTGACCAGACATGAGGTGTTAAGGCTCCAGTTCAGGTCCTCTGAGATGTTCACACCAAGACATTTGAAACTGGAGACCCTCTCGACCTCCTCCCCTCCGATACTCAAACCCCTGTGACATGGCTTTTCCCTCCTGACTATCTCCTTAGTCTTCTTTGTATTCAGGTTCAGGTCATTGTCTTTGCACCATACAGCCAGCGCACTGACTTCCTCTCTGTATGCCACCTCATCGTTGTTTGATATCAGACCTACGATGGTTGTGTCGTCTGCAAACTTCACTAGAGTGTTGGAACTGTGGTGGGAGATACAGTCACTGGTGAAAAGAGAGTTTCACCAGTGACTCATGTCTCGCTAGACTCAGGTTCTGATATGAATTCAAGATTCAATTTATCTGACAAACAGAACGCATTCACACATTCATATTATTAGCTCAATGGGAAAAAAGGAATCAGCACACGGAAACCGAGGTCAAATCCGGATTAGAAGTGCGTATTGCAGCTTTAAGATTTCCCTTAAATACCATGCTTATACGTGCGTGCGTGCGTGCGTGCGTGCGTGCGTGCGTGCGTGCGTGTCAGATGCTGATGTTGAAATCTATCAGTCATCCTCCAAAGGTCTTAACTGAGACAAACAGGCCTTGCTGCCAAGAGGTCGAGGCTTGGACACCAGGAAGCATTTAGAACCAGGAACTCACTACTTTCATAATGTGTTTGAGGGTATGAGGGGAATTCTCTAAAAGACTGAATTGTCCACAGTGACATAAAAACACTGCTCACTCACTACATGAAAACGCCATTAGGTTTCTCCATTGTTTTGTTTTCTCTTAATCCTCTAAACCACATGGGTTGTGTTAAATAGACTGTTAAAAATGACTAAGATGCCTAATAAAAGGAATCAAATAACTGAAACAACTATTACAATGAATGTGTGTGCTGTATGCTAAACCATAAAAATACTAAAATGAATACATGGTCAGACTCATCAAAAATCTATCACGAAAACATCTGGTTTTCATGGTATTTCCATCATAAACTAAATGTAGAAATCTGAAAAACGTTAGGCAAGCTCACTTAGTAGTTATAGCACAATACAAGTAATATAAACAAGGCCAACGGCTGTGCATTCTATAGCTGAACATCCTTGAAATGCAATCCGTGTCATCCTATTTTATGAATATAGCTCAGAAGTTAAGACGGACATTATTAACTGACTGACCTTCCTGACCTTGAGCATTGACCACCAATTAAGATATGGTTATCACAAAGTTGCATGAAAATCCACCCATCTGTCCTCAATTTATTATATTAAAGGAAGGACGGACGGACGGACGGACAGACACACAGGACAGGGCCGATTATAATACTCATTGCATTGCTGCTGAGTGAATACAAAAATAAATAAACGACCAAACCAAGGCAAGGTATGCACTTATAATGCATGACAGCAAAATACACATATGAACAACACATTAACCCAGGAGATTCACATATTTGACACTAATTCCAAATAGTTTGCTGAACACAAAGTCGCTGATCACTTTGTTCAGCACATGTTCAAATTTGATGAAAGTGCGTTCAACTTTTGTTCAACACAACATTCCAGACCCTGTTAAGTCAAGGTTGGTTGGTTTCAATCACAGAAAAACAGTTTGAAACAGTAAGACATTCTAATATTAAAGTGCAACCACAAGTCTGGATGAGGTATACTGTAAAAACAGTGGGGCATCCAAGGCTCTGAGGTGGAGCCATGAGGGCTCTAGAGGTGGTTTTCCCAACACCCAGCTGACTCATAATATGTAATGTTGCCAGTGACTTGCGTAGGACTATCTGTAGCTTAAGCCCCTTTATTTAATCCAATGTTTCATCGAGAGTGAGATAAAGGTATTTATGCAATAGATGTGTAGCCGACCAAGGCCCTTAAATCCTATGAGGCGCGCTTGTTTTTAATCTTACTGCGATTACAGTTTGATTAAAAGATTTCTGGATTTCAGGAGGATGGATGCCATGTTTCTGTGTGTGTGTGTGTGTGTGTGTGTGTGTGTGTGTGTGTGTGTGTGTGTGTGTGTGTGTGTGTGTGTGTGTGTGTGTGTGTGTGTGTGTGTGTGTGTGTGTGTGTGTGTGTGTGTGTGTGTGTGTGTGTGTGTGTGTTTGTTCGTGGCTCAAAGACAGCATTAATACCACAGTTTGTCTGTTGCCAATGTGGTGAAAAAATTCTGATATGGCAAACATTCATTACGGGAATCAGTCATTAGTCAGGCGGTGCTTTCACTGTCTGAAAAATCTGCTTTATTTCAACAATGATGGAAGAATGTTTGTTCATAACAGCAATACTAGAAGTAATACTAGAGTAAATCTGTTGTAAACTAATTTGTAGTAGGTGAAAATGCAGTCTGTACTTTCAGTGCCAAGCTAATTAGCCTAAAGGCAATAATGGTGCGGTTAGGTACATCATTCAACAGTACACGTGCTGTTTCATCTGCAGACGATATGTCTATCTGTCTGTTTATTTAACCCTCTTACTGTCTGTCTGTCTGTCTGTCTGTCTGTCTGTCTGTCTGTCTGTCTGTCTGTCTGTCTGTCTGTCTGTCTGTCTGTCTGTCTGTCTGCCTGCCTGCCTGCCTGCCTGCCTGTCTACCACGTCTGTCTGTCTACCACGTCTGGCTGTCTACCATGTCTGCCTGCCTGCCTGCCTGTCTACCACGTCTGTCTGTCTACCACGTCTGGCTGTCTACCATGTCTGTCTGCCTACCATGTCTGTCTGCCTACCATGTCTGTCTGTCTACCATGTCTGTCTGCCTACCATGTCTGTCTGTCTACCATGTCTGGCTGTCTACCATGTCTGTCTGTCTACCATGTCTGGCTGTCTACCACGTCTGTCTGTCTACCATGTCTGTCTGCCTACCATGTCTGTCTGCCTACCATGTCTGTCTGTCTACCATGTCTGTCTGCCTACCATGTCTGTCTGTCTACCATGTCTGGCTGTCTACCATGTCTGTCTGCCTACCATGTCTGTCTGTCTACCATGTCTGGCTGTCTACCATGTCTGTCTGCCTACCATGTCTGTCTGCCTACCATGTCTGTCTGTCTACCATGTCTGTCTGCCTACCATGTCTGTCTGTCTACCATGTCTGTCTGTCTACCATGTTTGTCTGCCTACCATGTCTGGCTGTCTACCACGTCTGTCTGTCTACCATGTCTGTCTGTCTACCATGTCTGGCTGTCTACCACGTCTGTCTGTCTACCATGTCTGTCTGTCTACCATGTCTGTCTGCCTACCATGTCTGGCTGTCTACCATGTCTGTCTGCCTACCATGTCTGTCTGTCTACCATGTCTGTCTGCCTACCATGTCTGTCTGCCTACCATGTCTGTCTGTCTACCATGTCTGTCTGTCTACCATGTCTGTCTGTCTACCATGTCTGTCTGTCTACCATGTCCGTCTGTCTACCATGTCCGTCTGTCTACCATGTCTGTCTGTCTACCATGTCTGTCTGTCTACCATGTCTGTCTGTCTACCATGTCTGTCTGCCTACCATGTCTGGCTGTCTACCATGTCTGTCTGTCTACCATGTCTGTCTGTCTACCATGTCTGTCTGCCTACCATGCCTCTATGACACACTATTCCTGTTATTGTGGTACTGTAAACTGCACTCACTGTAAAACGGGGCAATTTGTACACTCTTATACTTCAAATAATAGTGTATTAACACATTTTGCATTTTCTTTTTCTTTTTTTGTACCATTCCTGTCTTTCTCATGATTCACCTTTTTAAAACATTCTATGAAGAGTCTTGTCCTCCATTCCTTTTCTGTTCTGTGAAGAAATCTACTTAGTGTCCATGTTTAGGATTTGGGGAAGAAGCTGTCCCTCGGGACTTTCTTTGGGAAGCTGTGGCTCAAATGATGCAAATGACGGCAAATCGGGCTTGGCATCAGCACAGCACGCTGCAATGACTTTAACACATCTCTCTCACAAAACACTCACGCGTGAGTGCACATGCACGCAAGCAGGTACCCATGCACAAACAGAATGACGCATTCACACATTCATATTCAAGTCAGTAGCACACATGCATGTGCACACGCATGCACGCGCACGCACACACACACACACACACACACACACACACACACACACACACACACACACACACACACACACACACACACACACACACACACACACACACACACACACACACACACCCAAACACGCACACGCACAGGCACACGCACACGCACAGACACAAGCAAATGCACACGCACACACACGCACACGCACACGCACACATGTCCAGACCTTTTGGGGTTTGATCGGATTCCAAGGTATGAAACAAAACTGAGGAGAAACACAGACATAGTCAAAAGGATATAAAATGTTTCTTAACAAAGCAAACAAAACTAACATCTGTTGGAAAGATGAAATCTGAATTCTTTCAGGAAGAGCTGTAATGTTTGTAAAAAATATTTTGTTGTGATGACACTGCTGTTAGTTAGAGTTACACAGTCAAATACGTAAGGGTTAATTAAATTAACCCTTCAATTCAAGTTCAGTTCAATGAACGTAAGGGTTCATTGAACTGTTCACATATAACATGAATCAGTAGTTTTTCCAATGTTGTTCTTTGCCAGGATTCAAATAGCTGTTAAAAAACGACCATGCCCCATGTTGATCAGTGATTTTCTGTTCAATTGAATCTTCTGATTTGTCTACACAGCACATAAAACTATCACCTTCCATCATGATAGATGTAAAAAGTCTGAAACTTGAAAGTCTTAAAGCAGTGTTTCACCTTGTTGGATTTTTCTTTTTATCTATAGTAGTACGACGACTTGTGTGTGAGTTAGCATTTGAGATTGATAGCTATCGACTCCTCTGACTGCTCAAGCTAATGCCATCTGAAGGCATACACACAGAAAACAATGCCTTAAACCAAATGTGAATATGCATTTAATTGATTCCTGGTGACATCCATTGACCAAGCAAAAGAGACACATCACAGTGAGTTTGAGACTTATTGTCATTGTTTGCGAGCGTTGCTGCTTTCCCAACAGAGAGTTTAGTGTGCGAACACATATTATACCACAGTAACAGTTACAGTTGTTGGGAAACAGCAGTCACTTCCACAGAAGATGCCATGACCATCACCACTGACATATTCAGAACGGTTTAGAACAGGTCAAGGGGTAAGTATACAATAATATGTTTCCTCCCTATTTCTTTCAGTGATGTGGCTCTGATGCAGACAGCCATGTTTATTACACAATGTCTGGTGTTAAACTTAAAATTTGACATAAATGGCAAAAATGTTGTAGTAAAAATGTTTTAAAGTGGCAGTGAAAACAGGGCCATTTTGTGGTCACCCTGCAGGAGTGTGAATCACACTGAAACATCCTTAATGAGAGAATGCCATCTAAACCACATGTAAACAATTAGCCTTCAGGATAATAGGGCTGTTCCAAGGGCTGCCCGCCTGCACGTGTGTGTGTGTGTGTGTGTGTGTGTGTGTGTGTGTGTGTGTGTGTGTGTGTGTGTGTGTGTGTGTGTGTGTGTGTGTGTGTGTGTGTGTGTGTGTGTGTGTGTGTGTGTGTGTGTGTGTGTGTGTGTGTGTGTAATGCTGTGCACAAACCCATAGGGAATGCTGCACTTTCCCAGATCCTGGCAGAGACAGTGACAGATAGAAAGGGAAATACAGATACTGAAAGAGACTGGAGAATCCAACATAAACACGTGCACGCACGCACGCACACACGCAGGCACACACACACACACACACACACACACACACACACACACACACACACACACACACACACACACACACACACACACACACACACACACACACACACACACACACACACACACACACACACGTATGTATATGCACAGTGTAAGGACTATGAATCCTTTGTTTAAGCCTACAGGACATTTCCTACCATTTCAACTTTAAAATCTTTATGCTCCCCTGCCTCCCCACCCCCCCAAAAAACTGTATTTAACAGTATATGGTCGTCACCCTCTTCAAGGTGAAGACAGGACAGAATGTCCTCACTTCCTGCTCGAGCCTCACACTGATTACAGCTAACTAAACTCTGTTACTTTTAATTAGGGACCTCCTGATATCACCAGACTCACACGCTGCGACTTCAAAAGACCACAGCACTCTGGTGTCCCCGAAGATTCATCTTGCTGATGAAGAGCTTCATCCGACATCCCAGGAAACATAAATCAAGGACGAGGAAACCATGCGTTTGCCAAGACATGTGGCTCTGGCTGTGTGTGTGTGTGCGTGCGTGCGTGTGTGTGTGTGTGTGTGTGTGTGTGTGTGTGTGTGTGTGTGTGTGTGTGTGTGTGTGTGTGTGTGTGTGTGTGTGTGTGTGTGTGTGTGTGTGTGTGTGTGTGTGTGTGTGTGTGTGTGTGCGCGTGCATGCGTGCGTTTGTGCGTGCGTGCGTGCGTGTGCGTGGTTTGTGGTCAGGAGGGTGGGTGGCAGTAAAGGATGAGAATGATGAGAAGAATGAAGAGGACCCGAGGCACTACACCCTTGTTGATAAGGAAACAACACTGCTTTTAGTGACTCAGGAATAGCGGACATTTCGCGGACAAAAGAATATAATATCCGGATATATAAATTGTCTATTGTTGTTGTTGTTGTTGTCTTTATTTTTCTTTCATTATTCATACACAGGCAGTGACCACATTAAGCATTTCAGCATTGTTTTACAAGCTGAGTTTGTAGATCTGCTATTTATTTATTTTTAACCTATTAGATCACCTGTCAACCACATATACAGGAATAGGGTTTGACAACTGCACATTGCTCTGTTGATGGTAATGCTACAACTGACCATATTCAGATGGTGACCATTTTGCTCTTACTTCATATATTTGTGGGGGTGGGGTTTCCCTCCTAGTGATGGTGTATTACCCTCCAATTCACTACTACACTCCAGAGCGGACCCTTCCTCAGTGTCTGAACTTGCACCTGCGTTATTGACTCCACCAGGCCGAAGGCATGGGGAAAGAGTATGTTTTGCACTCCGTCCGTGTGTCCGTGTGTGCGTCCGTCCATCTGTCCGTCCGTCTGCGTACAGCTAATCTCCGGCACCGTTGGCCCAGTCCATACCAAACTGCACACACACTCCCTGGATGCAAACAACGAACCTCTGCCCCAAATTCTCCACAACGCCCTGTTATAGCGCCACCAAGAGGCACATTTTCACATTTTTACCTATAACTGCACAGATCTGCGTCAAACGTTGCATGCACACTCTCTAGAGGCCATGAAAATACCTTTGACCTGCATTTTTCACATTTGCCTGTAGCGCCACCAAAGGCCACATTTTTTTACATTACTCCTTCAGATTCTGTCCAAAAATCCCGCAAATCGTTACACAGTATTTCTATAGTCATGTGCTCAAGACGGATGTGTCCGATATTTCATATTCCATCCTAATTGGCTAACATATTGTGTTCCAATGTTTGCAGGATTGGCCTGCAAACATGTTTAAAACGCCTCAAATCCTGAACGCAGCGTGCAATTTACGTAAACATTTTCACACACTTTCCTACTATAGGCTGAGGAATACATATCCCACCCTTTTCACATTGGCTGTTTTGTCTCCCTGATCATGAGTTCATGACTATCTTAAGGTTTTTTGTTGGACGTATCACTCTTAACTACTCCTTTAATAATTTAAATGTTGCTCCAATGAATCTGCCTTTGTGTCGATTACAAGTA
>NC_136811.1:27760840-27865840 GCF_951216825.1 Electrona antarctica | reverse complement strand
CTCTATCCTTTTATATACTCTATGGGCATGCCCAAATATGAAGTGTTGTGGTGTCAGAACAGGTCCAGAGCCCGGGCAGAGGCTTTTGTGCTGGTTCTGGAGTCCAACCGGCTATCCGATGGACTTGACACCGGGCATTGCACCCTCCCTGTGGTGGTGTGGAACGCGTGTGTCGAATTTTAAGTCGGTGGGGCGAACGGTTTCTGAGTTAGTTGGATTACAGACGTACACACGTACACACGTACACACGTATACATACGTACTGTACGTACACACAGACTTGGTGCACTTAGATAGATGTAATTGTACTGAAAGATCTAGAAACGACTGATTGATGATGACACTTAAATATAACATTAACAAAGTCCACTTACTTCCTGCAGTAGAAAAACACAAACACAAACAACTTAAATTAAATTGTAAAATAAATTGGTTCATGCAGCAATCCATGTCTCTAAATCTAAATCCAGAACAAATATATGCAAGCAGTGAAATATAGTTTTTCCAAAACAATAACGGCTTTCTCAAAACTGCACACACAAAACTGAAAACCTCACACAAAATGCTAAATCCTGACACTCCTTTTGCATGATGACTCCTAATTTGCCATCAAATCTCTTAACTGTTCCCAAAATGGAACTTGTGTTTTCATTTGTTACACATATTATTTTCAAATGACACACACATACCATTCATTGAGTACACACAACTCAGCATTTGCTGCACACTACCAAGCATTTACAGCACAATGAAGTGAAAAATTGAAAACACAATCATAGAAATGCACACATGAGTGAAAATGACTCTGGAGAATGAGCCATTCTCCTTTTGTAAAATGACTCAGTGTAGGCCTACTTTTCCATAGTCAAACATAAAACAGCACACACAAAAAAAGTTGTATTTCATTTTTATTATTATTTACATTACTGTAAACGGGCCTGATCGTCCCCCCCTTTACACAAAAAAGACTGTAATTTACAAAATGTAGGCATCATGCCTCCAGGTTCCTTCTACCTCCAAGCCTCCTCCATGGCCTGGAGCAGAGTGACCCGGCTCTGTGGGTTCTGTTCATATACCTTCTACCTCCAAGCTGAAAAGAACTCCTCAATAGCATTCAGGGGAGGTATAGAACGGAATAATGTGGGTGGTGTGTGGGAGTGTGAAGTAGTGCAAATTGTGTCGATTGATTGATTGATTGAAGAATTTATTAACAGTTTGCAGAATTACAGTACATTTCAAGCACAAACTCAATACAAAGGCTGTTAACTGTGAGTGGACGACCCAATTAAGCATTACACTTGTTTCCAATAGGGTCCACCATGTTATAATCATCAAAACATTTAGAGACGTACAAATAGACACTTCTATAGACAGAACAGGAATTCATCATAAAGGAGGTAAAAAGGGAAAAGAAACATATACAGTGAGGGGAAAAAAGGGGTGGGCACTGGGGGGGATTCACGTTCAGCTCCGTTAATTTGTTTGTTTTCCTTGGAGGAGCTGCGTTGGGTCCCCAAGTTGGCTCAGTGGCCATACCTTGAGTTGGCTGTGTGGCCGCGACCGTCTCTAGTGTTGTCCTTGCGTTCGTGTTTGAGGGATTCCGATTTTACAGGGGCCAGTTTCGAATTGCAGCCGTCCGTAGGTGCCCTTTGAGAGCGGTTTTGAAAGAGTCAAGGGATTCGCATGTCTTAATGACAGTTGGTAGGGCGTTCCACATTTTGGTGGCATAGGAGCGAAAAGAATTTAGTCCCTTGTTTGTGCCGAATCTGGGTTGTACATGGTTCGTTGCACTCCCTCTGGTGTTGTGGGTGTGGACTTCGTTAACATTAAGGAAGTATCTAGTACATGGGTATCTTGGTGGTGTATCGAATCTTGTGGACCAGACCCATTGCAAGATGCTGTACTCTGTCGTCGACCCTAAGCCATTCCAGCCTGTCGAAGTGGGCAGGGGTGAGGTGGGTTCGGGGGGCTAGGTCAAGTAGGAGCCTGACCAGTTTGTTTTGGGAAGTCTGGAGCCTGGTTTTAAGGGCTTTTGAGGTGCTGTGGTACCAGGAGGTGCATGCATAGTCAAAGAAACCCTGTACAAGGGCTCCTGTTAAGGTCTTCAAGGTGTTTTTGTTGACCAGTGAGGAGATCCTGTAAAGGAATCTTGTTCTATGGTTGACCTTTTTGATTACGTTGGTGGCCATTTTATCACCGGAAAGATTAGCCTCCAGGATGGAACCTAGGTAGGTAATTTCATCTTTACGTGTGATAACATTGTCACCCACTTTAACCAAGAAGCCATTTGCCTTGCTGAGATTACTATTAGAGCCAAAGAGAATGGATTCAGTTTTTCCCAGGTGTAAAGATAGTTTGTTATCAGCGAGCCAGGTGCAGATTCTACCGAGTTCAGAGCTGAGGGCATTTTCAACCTGCAGTTTGTCCCTGTCCGAGACCAGCAGTGCTGAGTCATCTGCGAACAGGAACAAGTTGCAGTCACAAGCTGAAGTCATGTCGTTTACATATATTAGGAACAGTAGAGGCCCTAGTATGCTTCCTTGTGGAACGCCACAGCTCACTGGGAGGGGGGGGGACAGTGTTCCGTTCACTTCCACCATCTGTTCTCTCCCCTCCAGGTAGGATTGCATCCAGCTCACTGATGTGCTATCGAAACCAATTGCTTTTAGCTTGTTAACCAGTATGGAGTGGTTCACGGTGTCAAAAGCCTTTTGGAGGTCCAGCATGACCATGCCGCAGTATTTGCCAGTGTCCACCTCTTGTTTGATGTGGTCGCTCAAGTAGAGAAGGCATGTGTCAGTGGAGTGGGATGTTCTGAAGCCAGATTGGAACTCGTACAATAATTTATTAGTGGCAAGATACTTTTCAACCTGTTCATAGACAATTTTTTCCATCACTTTCGAGATGGAACTAAGAATAGAAATAGGGCGGTAGTTGCCGGGGTCTAATTTACTCCCTTTCTTGTGCAAGGGGGTTACTTTGGCCAGTTTGAAATCTTGGGGGACCTGTCCCTGTTTGATGGAGAGGTTTACTATGTGGGTGATGATTGGAGCTATAGAGATGGCCGAGTCTCTGAGAAATTTGGAGGGAATGTTGTCATGGCCTGTGGCCTTGTGGGGTTGGAGGGCACTCAGTTTCTTAATTACCTCATCAGTTGTTACCATAACTAGTTTAAAATCGTCTTTACAAACACCAAGGTTTCTGTAGAAGGTTGTAATGTGCTCTACACCAAAGAGCCCAGAGTGGGAGGGCAGTTTGTTAACCAGAGTTGTTGCTATGTTTGTAAAGAAGATATTCAAGTAGTTGGCCACATCAAGGTTGTCAGTGATGAGAGTGTTGTCCGATTTGATGTTTATGTTTGAAAACCTGGTTTTTAGTTTCTGACCATAGCCTAGTTGATTGTTTAGTAGCTTCCAGAGCTCATGAGGATTGTTTTTGTTTTCCTGTGCTTTATCATTGATGAAGTTACTTTTAGCTGATTTGGTCATGGCAGTTACACTGTTTCTTAGCTTGATTCGTTGGGTATTTAGGTTGTTCAAACGAGCTTGGCGAACACTGTCGAAGCGCTTGGCTAGCTTTGACTTGCATTTTAGAAATTCAGAGCATTTTTTGTCTCTGGCTTTCATTGCAGCCAGTATGTCCGAATTCATCCATGGTTCCGAGCGGGTTTTGCCCCTGGTGGTTCTCAGAGGAGCCATGTTGTTCAGTACTGATGTATATTTGGTTTTGAAGCCAAGCCAAGCTTCTTCGACAAGTGTGCTTTTAAGCTCATCGGACCAATCCAGACTCTCCAATACTTGGTTAAAGACCTCACTAGAGTAGGTTTTGAGGTCCCTTGATATGACTGTTTTGTGGCAGCCGGTCTTAAGTTTTTGTATTTTGCGGGTACAGAATATCATAAAATGATCACTAAGCCCACATACAATAACCCCTTTCTTGGAGATTCTGGATTTGTCCGAGGACAGAATGAGATCAATGACAGTTTGAGTAGAATCACACACTCTAGTGGGTTGGGTAATTAGCTGACTGACACTATGTAGATCACAGAACTTACTAAATGACTTAAACACAGGTGCTTCCTTACGTTGCATGTCTGTATTGTAGTCGCCAATCAGGATTTTCTCTACACATTCCTCCTCAGCTAAGCACCCCTCAAGTATATCATAGAACCCATGTTGGTCAGGCGGTCTGTAGACGGTGCCCACTAATACCGATTTAGCCTTTTTGAAAATTAATTCAACCCACACAGTTTCAATTTCATCATGCTGTAAGTCAGTACGAGTAACATATTCAGTGTCTTTGTGAATATACATACACACACCACCACCATGCCTGTTTCTGTCGTTTCTGATCAAAGAATAGTTCTCTATTTCAACTTCTGGGTCTTTGGTTGACTCATCAAGTTTAGTTTCAGAGAAGCTAATGATGTTCGCCTTACCGCATTGAAACATATGACTGATTTCAGCCATTTTGGGTCCAAGGCTGTTGACGTTCAGGTGAAAGATATGTAGTCCGTTGGCTCTGACTATGGTGCTTATTTCCTCCGTGGTGAAGTAGGGGAGCGGAGGGCCATTGTTGTCTGTAGTAGCCGCGGGTTGCCGTGGGGGGAGGGTGGGGGGTGCGTGGGGGTCGTCGTGGGGTGGCGGGAGTGGGGGATGGGGTAGCAGGTAAAGTATCACGGTGTGGCCGATTGGGTCCGTCTCCAGCCGCGTTGTCCCCCGTGGTTGGATGTGGAGACTCGTCACGCCTGTAGTAGGGCATTCACTTCTAGTCATTTTTACTAGTCGACTAGTTGCCTAGTTTACTAGTCGACTAGTCGACTAGTTGTTAAACCACCTTATGTTAAAAAAAAAAAAAAAAAAAAACCTTTTTTTTTTTTTTTTTTATTTTGAAATAAATATTTGTACATTAAAAAACTGTGTACATTGGTGACTATAACTATAATCTACCTGATATTGAGGCCTACAAAATCGGTAAAAAAAAACAACTAGTCGACTAGTACCAGCAAGGTCGACTAGTGGATTTACTAGTCGACTAGTAAACTAGTCGACTAGTTGCTTAATGCCCTAGCCTGTAGATGGTGGTGTTGACCGTGTCTTGTGCCTCGACTGCCGCCGACGTTGGATCACTCCTCCGCATCCTGCTGTTGCCTGGGACGCGCTCGGCTCTTGCGGATATAATATCCACAACCGGGACGTCAGTGTGTATATTCAGCATGGGTGTGCAGGTTGGCTGGTGAGGAAGGATGCCAGCGGAGTTGTTGTTTATTACCCTGTTGACCTCATCATCACCGATGTTTCTCAGCTCATTAGAAGAAAAACGACAAGTAAGCATGGTGTCTATTACCAGCCCAGTGAGTAAATGCGAAAATTGTGGATTGATATTCCAAAAAACTTTAAAGGGATACAGCAGAAGAGTGCTACTGAATATGACGAGTACGGCGACATCAAAATAGTTTTTTCCACAATTTTCTCCTAATGACAAAACATATGTCTGCAACATCTGTACATATTTTCTTCAAACTAAGTGCAAACTGAAAAGGGGAAAGAAAAGACTATATACAGCACTTGATCGTTCAACATCAATAGGATCTCCATCAAAATCAACGGCATCACCCGACCCCAAAAGAAAAACAACCCCAAAGAGAACATTTTCATCACCTCTGTAACATCACAAGGTTCACCCTCTTGTCCCTCTACTGCATCACCCATCCCAAACATCACATCAAACACATCATATTTTCCTACATGTCAATTGATTATATTATAGGCCTACTACATGTGTAATGGGGGTGGAGGAATATTAGAACTGCCAGTTATATTGTCATTGATTTACATAATAACCATTCATTAGCCTACAGATTGATATATAGGCCTAATCAAGATTATATGGTTTGATTACTGAAACATTTCCTTTATTTATTTTGGAATATCTATTTGTTAATTATAGAGGAACATACTAGTACAAGACAAAGAAGGGTCTTTCACGAAGAGGGCCTTTCACGAAGAATGTTTATCCAGAAGTGATATCTCAATTATCATGGAAGAAGTGCCTGGAGTGGGGGGAGGGGAAGGCCCCACTTACCTTAAACTGCCTCCAGTCAATGTTTCCCGAGGCAAGACAAGTCGCCACACCAAACACCACAAGATTGAAGCTAAAAAGCGGAGATATGATACTTTAATCAAGAAATAAAAATGATTTGTATAAATCTAATAATATTGACATTTAATATCAATTATTAATTTACATTTACTTTTATTTAGACACTTTACACTCACAGAAGCCCAAGGACTTTTAGACAAGAGGGCAGGCATGGTGCTGTCAATCATCTTGTATACATCTAGCTTGCAAAAACAGAAATTTGTGCAAAGTTGTCTAGGCGTCGAATGTTGGAGGCAGGGCTGCTCTCAAAATTTTTTCCAGACCCTTAACAGCCTGGGAGTCAGTCAGAGCATCAATGCTGCTAGGGGCCATGTAGACAGTATGCGCCGTGGCCATGATCACCAGCTGAAGTTATGGAAGACATCAGTTGAGGTATGTAACCATTTTGAACTGTTGTAGCCTATTAAAAAGTAGAGTCATTGTGGCAAAATAAAGGAATATTACTCTCATTCGAGTATTCCAAAAAACACCTTCATAATTAAAATGCATCTAAAATACACCATATTAAAGAGTTATGAAGTTATTGTTTTTTTTAACACCTTTAGGTAGTACCAATGAAGGAAAAAGGAAACTCATATTCCACATGTTGGGCCAGTTTTTAAGGGGGGGGGGGGGGGGGGGTGTGACGGCCCCTGTACCTTTAAGGAATGTGTATGCTGTTCTGTGTCAGGCATGCTTAACCCAATCCCTTTGCAGTGCTGGATTGGGAGGGCGGAGCTGGCAATCTGCAGAAGGGGAGACACCTGGCCAGTGTCCTCCCCAAACACTATAAAACACGTAATGTTCTGGTCTCTCCATTCCAGATTCCAGAGTGGCAAGCTGCCAAATACTTGATTCGGTCACTGCAGATTCAAGGTATGTATCTGGTGATATCCTTTTCTCTCTATATACTCTATATACAATACTGTAGTTACAAAGTTAAGGTTTGAGAGAATGTCCACAAACATGAGAGTTAATTACACTATTTTGTGTAACTTATCATTACTTTGTGTATGGAAAGTAATTACCGGTTTATTTACAAATTATCATTAGACATTTTGACCAATTTACTCGCAGTAGTTGATACCCACTGGAGACTGCTAAATAATATTGCACAACATAAAAGGATGGTTGTTAATGTTGTTAGATGAATACTATATTCATCAATATGTTCATTGTTGATAGACTGCACATATTCATTCATATGGTGATACACAACATACCAAATATTCATGCATTATTCAGTTTACTGATATTCTATAATAACATTAATTCAGTAACCCCTATTGCAAATATTTAGTGGCAGAATCTAAGCTCAAGTACTGTATACCAGTAGGTCGCCCTAAAGGGGCAAGGTCGCGTGCATGCATCCACCTGGGTGACGGCAGACTGCTGGGCGAGCGCTGGCGCTTTGGCATGGGGGGTCAGATCAACATATGGAATTAATTTGGAATGTCAGAACAGGAAGGACGGGTGGGGACGGATCAACATATGGAATGTCAGAACAGGTCAGCTCCATATATGGAGATATAAGGTTTGAGGTCAGATGTAGAGTTGCTGGCCGGCTCCATATACAGTATGCAGATCTAGGTGATGATCCAGTCTTCTCTATATATGGTTATCCAGGGTTAGATGAGCGCAGTGTCTTTGACCAAAAAATCACTGCTAGAGTGTTTGCGCAGTAACATGTCTCCCTGTATCACCAGCTCTTTAGTAAACAGAAAATGAATTTTCAGGTCATCATACCAATTTGATCCAATCAGGAGAGAGAATGCATAGTTAAATGAAATTGAAATTGAAAGTGATGACAAAAATAAATGAGTTTACAAATTTGTAACTAGACAATAAGTGAAGCTGATAAATCGGTACTCTCTCCTGATTTGGTGAAATCTACTTGAACATGGATTTTCTGTTCATTAAAGAGCTGCATGCCTGACCTTAAGTGTACCTGACATTTCCCTGAAATGATCAATTTGAAAGAGTTCACTCACTGATGTAATTTATTTCGCAGGATGATGACCGGCGATCTTATCCTCGTGCTGTTTGTTTTTACTGGGGAGATATGCCTCATCAGTATGGATTATGCATTATGGAGTGTGTATTATGAGTAAAATACTTTAAATAGTCTTTTTAATCAATGTTATGAGACAAAGTGCATTCTAATCACTCTGACTAATTATATTTTTATAACTTTGCTAGTCATGGCAACAATATTTTGTGTACATGAAATATTATAATGTTTGGGACCAAAAAGATTCACACATGCACCATTTATATGGTATTTGCTATATGCTAACTGATGGCTTTATAAGTGACAAATGGGACTGCATCCCTCTATACATATCCTTCTACCCTAATAGAAAGGGGGTACACAAGCACATGGCCGTTTATCCGTGCTCCTTCTCCTACCAAACCACTCTGTTAGCACATCTCCATGCACAAAAAATCCTGCACGCCACCCGAATCCATATGCACCACATCGCTTCCCCACAACTGCCATATTTACTGTACAAATATTACTTTTGCTAGGATGAGCGGGCCAAAGGCCCGCAAAATTCTAGTTATCTTAATAAATACCTTCATGCAGGTGAAAATGTGGCACGAGGTGGACAAGCAGCACAGTCTTCGACTAGATTAGATCATCTAGGTCGAGGAACTCCGGAAAGAGCCATTGATGGGAATCGTGCCAATGTCTGGTCACAGAACTCCTGTACCCACACAAACGGAGAGACCAAACCCTGGTGGAGAGTTGACCTGCAGAAGACTTACAACGTGACTTCTGTCAAGATCACCAACAGAAGAGACTGCTGTCATACAAGGATCAATGGAGCTGAGATCCGCATTGGATACTCACTGAACGACAATGGAAATGGAAATCCTAAGTATGTACTTATTGCTTGCTTTGCAGGAATACATTGAGTCTGAAGTGAATAGACTAGAGATAACATTTTAAAAACTAACATAGGTTTGCAACATGCATTGTACCATAGTTATTTTGACTCTGACACAATGTTCTATGTATTACAGCAACAGTTGTAATGTGTATTTGTAACATCTGTTTTCTCTTTTCGGTCAGATGTGCTGTAATTGACTCTATCCCAGCTGGCAACACAAAGACCTTTACCTGTAATGGGATGGAGGGTCAGTTTGTCAATATTGTGATTCCTGGAGAAAATGAAATCCTGACTCTCTGTGAAGTTGAAGTGTTTGGGACCAAAAAGGAAGATAATGGTTAGTCAACTGTAAATCTGATCACAAAGCATACATAATTGTTGATTATTTACATTCATATGATTTGAAAGATTAATTCACATGTGCATAATTTCTGCTATTTGATATTTTTGTACAGTAATTGATGGAGTATTCCTCCATAAATATTATGTTCTTATCTGTATTTAGGTAGACATTCAGAGTACCACAGACGAAAAACAGTCTAAGTCCAAATTTCATTCTGACCCCTCCACGAAAAGGCCTCGTTGTGCTGGCCCCTTATCTATCATTTATACATTATGGATAAATAGTGTGGACTTAGACTGTTTTTCGTCTGTGGCATTTCTTACAATGTTAAGTGATAGAGTTACACGTGACCATGAATGGGACTGTAACCCTCCATAAAAATTGTCTAAAATACCTTCATGTAGGTGAAAATGTGGCACGAGGTGGACAAGCAGCACAGTCTTCGACTAGATTAGATCATCTAGGTCGAGGAACTCCGGAAAGAGCCATTGATGGGAATCGTGCCAATGTCTGGTCACAGAACTCCTGTACCCACACAAACGGAGAGACCAAACCCTGGTGGAGAGTTGACCTGCAGAAGACTTACAACGTGACTTCTGTCAAGATCACCAACAGAAAAGACTGCTGTCATACAAGGATCAATGGAGCTGAGATCCGCATTGGAAACTCACTGAACGACAATGGAAATGGAAATCCTAAGTATGTACTTATTGCTTGCTTTACAGGAATACATTGAGTCTGAAGTGAATAGACTAGAGATAACATTTTAAAAACTAACATAGGTTTGCACCATGCATTGTACCATAGTTATTTTGACTCTGACACAATGTTCTATGTATTACAGCAACAGTTGTAATGTGTATTTGTAACATCTGTTTTCTCTTTTCGGTCAGATGTGCTGTAATTGACTCTATCCCAGCTGGCAACACAAAGACCTTTACCTGTAATGGGATGGAGGGTCAGTTTGTCAATATTGTGATTCCTGGAGAAAATGAAATCCTGACTCTCTGTGAAGTTGAAGTGTTTGGGACCAAAAAGGAAGATAATGGTTAGTCAACTGTAAATCTGATCACAAAGCATACATAACTAGAAAAAGTGCCCTTCTGGGCACAGGTCTCCACCAGGAGGATATGAGTGTGTGTGTGATGTTTGGCAAAATGTTTAGGAGTAATATATATTGTTTGTTTTTTGCAACAAGTTTCTTCATTTTGTTGAGGAAATGCAGAGCCAGATCACTCATAGCATCTCTGAGGATAGAATTCTGGAATGGCAGGACATGTGCAGCATTTTGTACAAAATGGGCCACTCCTGAAGAATTTGGAAGGCAATCTTAGCCAATCGGTGTAGAATCTGAGAAATCCAACAGGCTCGTCTTGATCACATGACTACAGAGATCATGTATACCGATTTGGATGAAATCTGTGCGACTAACATAAGCAATGTGTTTTGCAGAAATCGGCCTCATGGTGGCGCTATAACCGGCAGATGTGGAGGGATGCAGGGAAAATGTTTTTCCATGGCCTCTAGGGAGTGCGCATACAAAGTTGTACACAGATCGATGCAGTTATAGATAAAAACAGGAATTGCCCTGTTATAGCGCCACCATGAGGCTGGTTTGGAAAATAAATTGTGTCATGTCGTCCTCAGCCTAGTGGAAATGTGCGTGTATAATTTCACGGAAATTGCACAGTGTTTGTGATTTGTGGCATTTTGTTCGAAACGGACCAATCATGTGAGCTTTGGAAGCGAATCTTAGCCAATCAGGAAGGAAGATGGGAAATGGTGCAGATCCGTGTTGATCACATGACTATGGAGATAGTGTATACCGAATTGTGTGATGTATGGATAAAATGTGTACGAGTAATCTACAGAAATGTGTTTTGCCTAAATCGGCCTCATGGTGGCGCTATAACAGGCCGTTGAGGAATATTTGGGGCAGAGGTTCGTTGTTGGCATCCAGAGAGTGTGTGTGTGTGTGCAAAGTTTGGAATGGATCGGGCCAACGGTGCCGGAGATTAGCTGACGGACGGACGGACGCACACACACACACACACACACACACAGACGGAGTGCAAAACATACTCTCTCCCCATGCCTTCGGCCTGGTGGAGACAAAAATGGGTTACAAAATCGTGGGATATTGTTATATATTTTTGGGGTCTTTCTGGTGTGTTCATGTAGGTGTAGAGATGTCCGAAGCTGACAAGGCATACATCGTGAACAGACACAACGAGCTGAGAAGAGGTGTGAAGCCTACCGCCAGCAACATGCTGAAGATGGTACTGGAGCTTTATTTCTGACATCTTTAATGACATCATCGCTCATATCATGTAAAACATGCATACCGTTATCATTGTGCTATAGTAAACACACATCCTCTCATGTCCTCTCGTTCTCTCAGTCGTGGAGTGAGGAAGCTGCTGCCAATGCTCAGAGATGGGCCGACAAGTCACAGTGTGCCTTGAAACACAGCAACGCCGCGGACAGGACAATCAGCAGTAAGGAGTTTAAGAACTACAAGGGTTCTTTTTTTTTTTTACCAACTCATCATTTAGCTCAAGGGGACCACCTGGAACCACCCTCGAGGACCACTGGTGGTTCCAGCTGGACTGCTGGTGTAAAACTGGTCTATATGGTTTCTTGTCAATTTAGTCATGTTTTCAAACTCTGTCTCTCTCTAGCCAGTGGTTGTGGTGAGAACATAGCCATGGGCCACAGCCATAAAGAGAGCGCATGGGCCGATAAGATCCAGATGTGGTACGATGAGGTGAAGGACTGGAAGTACGGGGAGGGCTCTGTCAATGGAGAAACAGTGGGACACTTCACACAGGTACACTACTGTGCTGGTTCCCCCAGGGGTCCTTGATGGGTGACCCTAACGGGTCCGTTTGGTTCCATTTGTACACTCTCAGAGTTAAATTGTCAAATTGGGGTCCCAGAGAGAAAAATGCCATTAAATGGGGGGTCCGTAACCCAACTAGGGGTGCTTGAAATGAAAATGGTTGAGAATCACTGCTAGAACCGTCATACAAATCTTCTCTTATGTGGGTCCCTGGCATATCTTTTAAAATGGGGTCCGCAGGCTAATGAATGTCGATTTAGGGGTCCTTGGTATGAAAAGGTTTGAGAAACGCTACACTATCTCCAAACTTTTAAAGTATTGGCATCAAAATATAAAAGTCACGATAATTATTTGAGGCTAAACACTACACGGTGTGTGTGTTGTACAGGTTGTGTGGTATCGCTCCTACCAGATAGGATGTGCTGTGGCTCACTGCCCCGACGCCAAGTACAAATACATCTATGTGTGTCAGTACTGTTCACCGTAAGTACTACTGTCCCAACACTGTACAAATATCTGTCTGACCTGAATGCTTCCCTATACCTAAACTCCAAGTACAGTACAGTACTGTCACAGCCATATTTGTTATGGCTCGTACCCGCATGATCTGTCAGGAAAAAAACGTCTCTAATCAGCCTAAGATTCACAGATCGTGTTGCAGGCACCACTCAAAAAATAGCAGATCCCCAGTGTTAATTTAACCCATTCTGGATGGGAACCCCTTTTGGTGTTTTAACTAAGCATTATGTTATACTTTAGCTATTGAAAAATAGCAGATCTACAAGACCTACAAGTTCATAGCGTAGGTCTGCTATTTTTGAAATATCGTGAAAATGAGGCACAAATCTTTGAAAATATATTCTTTCAGAAGACTTATTTTATTTATTAAAGGTTTGGAAACACTAGTGTAGATATCTCATCAGATGATGTTTAGCATTTGATGTTTCCCTCATTTCAGAGGTAACTACCAGTACACTCACCCCTACAAGAACGGAACAGCTTGTGGTGACTGTCCCAACGACTGTGATGACAAGCTGTGCAGTAAGTGACCGCGATTTTCTTTTCTTTTGTTAATATTAGGTAAAACACTTTATTCTGGGGAAAAAAAGGCCAATCAGAACAAGTACCCATTTATCATCAGCTTCGTTTTTTATGGGGTTCCAATTTTGGTTGCTTTGTGTCACCACTTCCCATTTCAGTTGTTTAATCTGCATCCTGACTTCTATTAGTTCTCTATTCTGATTGGATCAAATTGGTATCCCGATCTGAAAATGTTTGTTCTGTTTAATAAAGAGCTATAGTAGATAGACATGGACACTCCTGTTACTAACTCTCTCTCTCTCTCTCTCTCTCTCTGTACCCATCAGCCAACGCATGTAACTATAAGGATTATTACAACAACTGTGCTGAGCTGGGGGCTTGGGGGTGCAAAGAGAGGGCAGACAAGTGCGAGGCCACCTGCAAGTGCAAGAGTGGGGAGATCATCTAAATGCCTGCCCACGCCGACTCCACATGCATCACAAGAAACACGATTTAATCCACATTCAATGACATTCTTTATTATGCAAACCTATATGGCTATCATACTATCTGTCTTTCTGTCTCTATCATACTGTACGTGTACGCATATACCACCGCTTCTCAAAATGGGGTCTGAGGACGGGTCCTTGAATTAGTTAATACACGGTTAACGGTTTTACCATCGTATTTTATACTTCAGCTGTTTGAGCTTGTAGTGTGGAAAGTGCATTCCAGGGACTCCCTTGGTTATTTTAGGAGGTTCTAAGTTGACCCTGGTCTGTAACTGTGTACAAATGGACCCACTGTACACTTTTGGAGTTAAGGGGAGACCTTGAACTTATTTCTCTACTTGAACCATTGCTCTACTGTATAATGGAAATATCATTCTTGTGCTTTCAGAAAATAAAACTGCATTTATCGATTGAGCATTACAGTACTGACTTTCTTCTTCTTGCCTACTTCAGTTGAACCTTTGGGGTCGAAGGGGTTCAGTGGTCGGAAAATGTTGAGAAACCCGAGTGTATTCTATTTGTTATGGCTCGTACACACAGTACCCGCAGATCTGTCAGGAAAAAAACGTCTCTAATCAGCCTAAGATTCACAGATCGTGTTGCAGGCTATAAGTCAAACACCCTACCCCATTATTTGGGCCATTAAGATCATATTTCTTTCCTGACATCTGTGCTCCAATCTTTCAATATATTATTCCCACATCCCAATAGAGCACTGTATCCTTCGTTGGCATTCTGGGCCCTCAGGGGCCCCCAGGGGCAAAGCTTAAACTTCAGTTAATTTGACCTTCTTTCAACTTTGGGCACTCTGCCTCAGTTTCAGTTCATTTGACCACCTTCCTTCAACGTTGGGCACCCTAACATGTGGTCTTTAAGTGGTGGGCCTGGGGTCATCTTAGTGGCTAGAAGGTCCAGGGAAAGGCATACTCTCCCAAGATGGAGGAACGTCATTTTGCAATCTGGGAACCCTAGGCCTTTGTATGCCTGCAGGGTGGTTCAATTTCACCCTAAATCTAGGCCTAAGACTTGAGAACTCAATATGGGGTACATCGTATCAATGGTCCTGGGTCAATAAGAGGGCCTACCACCACTCTCTTGATGTGTTCCTTCCCAACTCTTGGAGAGTATTTAGGCCTTTCCCTGGACCTTCTAGCCCCTAGGATGACCCGAGGCCCACCACTTAAAAACCACATGCTACGGTGCCCAAATCTGACTTTAGGTGCTCAAATGAACTCAAACTGAAGCAATTCAGTAAAGGTCAACACTTCCTCCTGGGGTCATTTTAGGGGCTGGGACCTCCAGTAAAAGGCCTAAATACTCTCCAAGAGTTTGGGAACAACATATCAAGAGAGTGGAGTGGTAGGCCCTTGGATTGACCCAGGACCAGTGATTCAATGTACCCCACTGAAAAATAGCAGATCTACAAGCTTGTAGCGTGGCACTCTGTGCCGCACTACGAGCTTGTAGATCTGCCCAAAGTTGAAGGGCTTCAACCTTGGGTACTGGGTAGCTGAAGTTGAAGCTCTGCCCTTCAACTTTGGGCACTTTTACATGTAGACAAGGTCAATACTTTGAGAACCTCTATGTATATCCAATGGAAATATTACCCTGCACTTTTAGAAAATAAACATTATCTTGAGCATCACAATACTGACTCTGAAAAGCATAAAAGCACATGGTTTTTATTCTGTTAGTCTGTACCCACCGGACTGATACATTGTGGGAAAAACAGTGAAATGGCACAAAGAAAGCAAAAGTCAGTATTGCAATCTATAAAGGTTGCTTTATTTTCTAAAAGCACAGAGAAGTAGCCTGATATTTACATTGGATATGCAGTACATTCAGAACCACTGGCTTATACACCAACTCTCATGTCAAGGATTCGTTTGGAGACGACATGATGCGTTTAGATGATCTCGGTGGTGCACTTGCAGGAGGCCTGGCACCAAACTGCGACGGCGGGTTGCTCACAGGTATATTCCTCCTTCAGAGAAGGACAGTTGCTGTACTTATCCTTATAGGGACATGGGTTGGCTGAGTGAGAGAGACAGACACTGACAGAATGAGAGGTCATCGAGTTGATGGCGATACGTGACCCACCAATTGCCAAACAGTAAGTCATTGGATTTCTCATGTCACATGACAGCAGGGAATCCTAGCTTCAACTTGACATTTGTTGTGCAGACTGACCCACTAGTTGTGGAGATATGGAATAGTAAAGAAATTAACCTTTATATAAACGCCACCATATCGACATGAGTCACGTTATTATTCCCTTCATTTTCATTCCAAACTAGAAAAAGTGCCCTTCTGGGCACAGGTCTCCACCAGGAGGATAGGACTGTGAGATGTTTGGCAAAATGTTTAGGATTAATATAAACATGTTTTTGAGGCATTTTGTTCCAAAAATGTGTTTTGCAAAAATCAACCTGTTGGTGGCGCTATAACAGGCCAATGTGAAAAGGGTGGGATATATTCCTCAGCCTAGTAAGAAAATGTGTGAAAGATTTCACGTAAATTGCATGCTGCGTTCATGATTTGAGGCTTTTGTTCAAAACGGGGCAATCTTGCAAACTGTGAAAGCCAATTATAGCCAATTAGGATAGAATATGAAATATCGGACAGATCCGACTTGAGCACATGACCATAGATATACTGTGTAACGATTTGTGAGATTTTTGGACAGAATCTGGAGGAGTAATATCAAAAAAATTGTTTTACAAAAGTCGGCCTCCTGGTGGCGCAGATGCGGAAAATGCAGGTGAACGGTTTGTCCTTGGCCTCTAGGGAGTGTGCATGCAACGTTTCACGCAGATTGGTTCAGTTTTAGGTACAAAATGTGAAAAGCTGCCTCATGGTGGCGCTATAACAGGCCGTTCTGGAAAATGTGGGGCAGAGGTTCATCGTTGGCATCCAGGGAGTGTGTGTGCAAAGTTTGGCATCGACCGGGTTAACGGTGCCGGAGATTAGCTGGTAACGGACGGACGGAAGGACGGACGGACAGACGGACACACACACACACGGACGGAGTGCAAAACATACTCTCTCCCCATGCCTTCGGCCTGGTGGAGACAATTATTGATTATTTACATTCATATGATTTGAAAGATTAATTCACGTGTGCATAATTTCTGCTATTTGATATTTTTGTACAGTAATTGATGGAGTATTCCTCCATAAATATTATGTGCTTATCTGTATTTAGGTGGACATTCAGAGTACCACAGACGAAAAACAGTCTAAGTCCAAATTTCATTCTGACCCCTCCACAAAAAGGCCTCGTTGTCCTGGCCCCTTATCTATCATTTATACATTATGGATAAATAGTGTGGACTGTTTTTCGTCTGTGGCATTCAGGCACAAGATGGACAACTAGCTCAATATTCTCCAATATCTGACACACTGGTTGACATTGCTGCCATATCCGATGATGGAAATCGTTAGTCTAAATCTGTTCACAAACTATAATGCTTTTTTTAAATTTACAGCCTTTAAAGATTCACTCGTGCATCACTTCTGCTATTTTTTTACAATGTTAAGTGATAGAGTTACATGGGACTGTATCCATGACTGGTGTCATGAAAGGATCAATGGCGCTGAAATCCGCATGTTCTATGTATTACAGCAACAGTTGTAGTGTGTACAGTATGTGTATTTGTAACATCTGTTTTCTCTTTTCGATCAGATGTGCTGTAATTGACTCTATCCCAGCTGGCAACACAAAGACCTTTACCTGTAATGGGATGGAGGGTCAGTTTGTCAATATTGTGATTCCTGGAAAAAATGAAATCCTGACTCTCTGTGAGGTGGAGGTGTTTGGAACCGAAACGGATGACGATGGTTGTTAGTCTAAATCAGATCACCAGCCATAAACAATTATTTATTATTTAAAGATTCAAATAGTGTAATTTCTGCTATTTGCTATGCTAATCGGTGAGTGAATTATGAGTGTCATTTTCGTAAGATACACTTGCATGAACTTGGTATGAGAAGAAAGCACACAGTAAATAAGGAATGCAATAAATTGAAATAATTATCATCTATTCAGGAGTCTGTGTTCTTCACTCTAAGACTGACTATTGTCTCCACATTCCAGGCTGGCATATGATGTGATGTGTGAAGTGAGGAGTTTCTCTTGATACTCATTTGGGTGATTGTGTTTTGTGCAATTTTGCCAAGGTTTCCCAACATCTGATTGATAGAGTAAACACTGCTATATTAAGTTGCAATCAAACATATATAAAGTTAGCCCCATATGTGCCCTCTCCCTACGCTCATTCTGTAGCTCCGAGATGAGGTCACACCCTGGGCACGTCCCACCGCTGTTCAGAAACGGCGCATGTTTCCATAAGGAACGCTTCTTACCCTTTTCTGCACAATGAATCCAAAAAGTGAAGGGCCACAAACGTTTTACACTAATTCAAACTTAGCCCCGGCCGAGAAAATCCAACTCGCGATTTGAACCGAGCCTTTACGTCCCTTCTTTTGTCAGTCGCTTCAATGTTTTGCCCACTCTTATTAGTTGTGTTTATCGCTCCGATTCCCTCGTCCCCATTTGGCAGCGGTGATCCCCTACCGGTTCGGGCGAATTATTACACCAGGTTTCACTGTCGCGTCTCGATAGCCTGGCTAATAAGCCAGACTAATATCACACAACACTGTCGCGGTATGCAACTTTTTTTTGCCAACGGCTGATTCGGTCTGGTTTATTAACCAGGCTAGCGTCTCGAGGCTTTCTGTAACATGATCTATGACTTAAATCGTTATGAGTCTGCGCACGTTCACGCGACCACAGTTTATTACCCTGTTGACCTCATCACCGATGTTTCTCAGCTCATTAGAAGAAAAACGACAAGTAAGCATGGCCGTCTATTACCAGCCCAGTGAGTAAATGCGAAAATTGTGGATTGATATTCCAAAAAACTTTAAAGGGATACAGCAGAAGAGTGCTACTGAATATGTATAGTACGTGTGGCGCAACCATATAGTTGCTGACAATTTAAAAGTTTGTTTTTGTCATACATGTGGGTGTGAAGGTTTTCTATATTTTATTTGAGATGGAAAAGGTATTTTTGTGTTGAGTTCATTATTTCAGAAGTGTAAGAAACAGTACCAGTATATCACCAGTAGGTGGCAAAGTATCACCAGGGGAACAGAGTGTGTGAGGTGTGTCAAGTCTCATGTGGACTGAACTCTCACGTGATTTCGGAGAGTTTGTCATACCATGAAACACATGCTGCTGTGAACATTGTGCAGTGTGTGATACTGAGCATATACTATCTATTTTGCAGGTGAGATGGTTATACTGGGAATGCACATGCTGTGGGAATATGTTGTGCGATGATGTATGTCTGGATTGTATTTTAACTGTGTGTAACTTTGGTGTGGGACAAATATGATGTGAAGGAGAGTCAGAGTTAGCCTGGCTAATAAGCCAGACTAATATCACACAACACTGTCGCGGTATATTAGTCTGGGCTGGCTCCACTTGGATTTCATTTCCCGGGGGGCGGGTTCAAACATTTTCTCTTTGACGCAATTGGTCAGAGCTACTGTCAGTCAAAGGTCTCAAGCATTGAACGTCACTGTACCAAAGCCCGCCCATATTGCATACCGTGTCCCGATTGGCCCGACCTGTTCTCGGTTGTAGGAAAGAGGCGTGCTACTGAGCCTCGCCAGACCCTAATCCGCTGGCAGGCAAAAAATGTTTTGCCAACGGCTGATTCGGTCTGGTTTAATAACCAGGCTAAGTCAGAGTGAGTTGGCGTTAGCTTAGCAACTAGCATGGGGGCCTAGCTTCTAGTAGCTGCAGCAGTAGCAGTCTAAGGCAGCCATGACAGGGCATTAATTGAAGTTGTGCTAACTAATGTGGGTTGGAGGAGTAAGATAAAGGATGTTATGTGTGATACTATGATCTTATGGGAGAATGTGACATGTTATATGAATGTTGGGTTTATGTAAACAGGGAAGTGGGTTATTTTGGAAGAGACAACTAATGTGAATATTTCATTACTGTGACCTGATTATTGAATTTTGAGTAATGGTAATGTTTTGGGATTTGATATTTTGATTATTTGACTTTGATGTCATCGTGTTTTCGGAGAGTTTGTCATACCATGAAACACATGCTGCTGTGAACATTGTGCAGTGTGTGATACTGAGCATATACTATCTATTTTGCAGAAAAAGCAACAAATAAAAACAAAATATGTAACACAATGAAGATGACATAGGGAATATTCCCTCCCTGAAGCTACACATTAGTCTTCAGGACCCCACTCCAGTAAAGAGAACCTACATGTCAGTCCCCAAACTGTTGCATAATGAAGTCAAAGAATATATCCAAGACTTGCTGAATCGTGGATGGATAGTCCAGTCAAGATCTCCATACGCATCACCTGTGGTGTGTGTGAGGAAGAAAGATGGGACATTGAGACTTTGTTGTGATTACAGGGCGCTGAACAGAAAATCGATCCCTGATTGCCATCCAATCCCTCGGATCCAAGATATGCTGGACTCCCTCACAGGCAGCTCTTGGTTCTCAGTATTGGATCAGGGGAAGGCATTCCACCAGGGGTTCGTGAGTGAGGAAAGCCAACACCTCACAGCCTTCATAACGCCCTGGGGTCTTTATCAGTGGACCAGAATCCCCTTTGGTTTGAGTTCAGCCCCTGCTGAGTTTCAGCGTAACATGGAAGACTGCCTAGTGGGACTGAGGGATGTTATTTGCCAACCTTATCTTGATGACAATCTTGTTCACAGCTCTAGCTTTGACTACCATGTCAGCCACATGAGAACTGTCTTCCAGAGATACCAAAAACATGGAGTGAAGCTCAGTCCCCGCAAGTGTGACGTGTTCAGGCGAAAGGTCAGATTCCTGGGACGGATGGTTTCGGTTGAGGGCTACACGATGGACCCCGCTGAAGTGGCCCCTGTGCAGGCATTAAAGGAGAGGGTGCCTGCCACCGTTTCAGACCTGAGAAGGATAATGGGCTTTTTGTCATACTACAGGCCATATATCCCAAACTTTTCCAGACTTGCAAAGCCACTGTACCAGCTGTTCTCAACACCTCCTGACAAGACATCGCCTGCAGAGGCAAAGACAAACAGAAAGAGTGGAAACAAGATAAATAAAGGTAACCTCCTGCCTAAAACTCCCATACACTGGACACAAAGCCACCAAGAGACACTGAACTTTCTCATAGATAAGCTGATTGAGCCACCCATCCTTGGCTACCCAGATTTGATTGATTGATTGATTGATTGAAGAATTTATTAACAGTTTGCAGAATTACAGTACATTTCAAGCACAAACTCAATACAAAGGCTGTTAACTGTGAGTGGACGACCCAATTAAGCATTACACTTGTTTCCAATAGGGTCCACCATGTTCAAATCATCAAAACATTTAGAGACGTACAAATAGACACTTCTATAGACAGAACAGGAATTCATCATAAAGGAGGTAAAAAGGGAAAAGAAACATATACAGTGAGGGGGAAAAAAAGGGGTGGGCGGTGGGGGGGATTCACGTTCAGCTCCGTTAATTTGTTTGTTTTCCTTGGAGGAGCTGCGTTGGGTCCCCAAGTCGGCTCCGTGGCCGTACCTTGAGTTGGCTGTGTGGCCGTGACCGTCTCTTGTGTTGTCCTTGCGTTGGGTCCCCAATTCGGCTCAGTGGCCATACCTTGAGTTGGCTGTGTGGCCGCGACCGTCTCTTGTGTTGTCCTTGCGTTCGTGTTTGAGGGATTCCGATTTTACAGGGGCCAGTTTCGAATTGCAGCCGTCCGTAGGTGCCCTTTGAGAGCGGTTTTGAAAGAGTCAAGGGATTCACATGTCTTAATGACAGTTGGTAGGGCGTTCCACATTTTGGTGGCATAGGAGCGAAAATAATTTAGTCCCTTGTTTGTGCCGAATCTGGGTTGTACATGGTTCGTTGCACTCCCTCTGGTGTTGTGGGCGTGGACTTCGTTAACATTAAGGAAGTATCTAGACAGGTACATGGGTATCTTGGTGGTGTATCGAATCTTGTGGACCAGACCCATTGCAAGATGCTGTACTCTGTCGTCGACCCTAAGCCATTCCAACCTGTCGAAGTGGGCAGGGGTGAGGTGGGTTCGGGGGGCTAGGTCAAGTAGGAGCCTGACCAGTTTGTTTTGGGAAGTCTGGAGCCTGGTTTTAAGGGCCTTTGAGGTGCTGTGGTACCAGGAGGTGCATGCATAGTCAAAGAAACCCTGTACAAGGGCTCCTGTTAAGGTCTTCAAGGTGTTTTTGTTGACCAGTGAGGAGATCCTGTAAAGGAATCTTGTTCTATGGTTGACCTTTTTGATTACGTTGGCGGCCATTTTATCACCGGAAAGATTAGCCTCCAGGATGGAACCTAGGTAGGTAATTTCATCTTTACGTGTGATAACATTGTCACCCACTTTAACCAAGAAGCCATTTGCCTTGCTGAGATTACTATTAGAGCCAAAGAGAATGGATTCAGTTTTTCCCAGGTGTAAAGATAGTTTGTTATCAGCGAGCCAGGTGCAGATTCTACCGAGTTCAGAACTGAGGGCATTTTCAACCTGCAGTTTGTCCCTGTCCGAGACCAGCAGTGCTGAGTCATCTGCGAACAGGAACAAGTTGCAGTCACAAGCTGAAGTCATGTCGTTTACATATATTAGGAACAGTAGAGGCCCTAGTATGCTTCCTTGTGGAACGCCACAGCTCACTGGGAGGGGGGGGGGGGGGGCAGTGTTCCGTTCACTTCCACCATCTGTTCTCTCCCCTCCAGGTAGGATTGCATCCAGCTCACTGATGTGCTATCGAAACCAATTGCTTTTAGCTTGTTAACCAGTATGGAGTGGTTCATGGTGTCAAAAGCCTTTTGGAGGTCCAGCATGACCATGCCGCAGTATTTGCCAGCGTCCACCTCTTGTTTGATGTGGTCGCTCAAATAGAGAAGGCATGTGTCAGTGGAGTGGGATGTTCTGAAGCCAGATTGGAACTCGTACAATAATTTATTAGTGGCAAGATACTTTTCAACCTGTTCATAGACTATTTTTTCCATCACTTTCGAGATGGAACTAAGAATAGAAATAGGGCGGTAGTTGCCGGGGTCTAATTTACTTCCTTTCTTGTGCAAGGGGGTTACTTTGGCCAGTTTGAAATCTTGGGGGACCTGTCCCTGTTTGATGGAGAGGTTTACTATGTGGGTGATGATTGGAGCTATAGAGATGGCTGAGTCTCTGAGAAATTTGGAGGGAATGTTGTCATGGCCTGTGGCCTTGTGGGGTTGGAGGGCACTCAGTTTCTTAATTACCTCATCAGTTGTTACCATACCTAGTTTAACGTCTTTACAAACACCTAGGTTTCTGTAGAAGGTTGTAATGTGCTCTACACCAAAGAGCCCAGAGTGGGAGGGCAGTTTGTTAACCAGAGTTGTTGCTATGTTTGTAAAGAAGATATTCAAGTAGTTGGCCACATCAAGGTTGTCAGTGATGAGAGTGTTGTCCGATTTGATGTTTATGTTTGAAAACCTGGTTTTTAGTTTCTGACCATAGCCTAGTTGATTGTTTAGTAGCTTCCAGAGCGCATGAGGATTGTTTTTGTTTTCCTGTGCTTTATCATTGATGAAGTTACTTTTAGCTGATTTGGTCATGGCAGTTACACTGTTTCTTAGCTTGATTCGTTGGGTATTTAGGTTGTTCAAACGAGCTTGGCGAACACTGTCGAAGCGCTTGGCTAGCTTTGACTTGCATTTTAGAAATTCAGAGCATTTTTTGTCTCTGGCTTTCATTGCAGCCAGTATGTCCGAATTCATCCATGGTTCCGAGCGGGTTTTGCCCCTGGTGGTTCTCAAAGGAGCCATGTTGTTCAGTACTGATGTATATTTGGTTTTGAAGCCAAGCCAAGCTTCTTCGACAAGTGTGCTTTTAAGCTCATCGGACCAATCCAGACTCTCCAATACTTGGTTAAAGACCTCACTAGAGTAGTTTTTGAGGTCCCTTGATATGACTGTTTTGTGGCAGCCGGTCTTAAGTTTTTGTATTTTGCGGGTACAGAATATCATAAAATGATCACTAAGCCCACATACAATAACCCCTTTCTTGGAGATTCTGGATTTGTCCGAGGACAGAATGAGATCAATGACAGTTTGAGTAGAATCACACACTCTAGTGGGTTGGGTAATTAGTTGACTGACACTATGTAGATCACAGAACTTACTGAATGACTTAAACACAGGTGCTTCCTTACGTTGCATGTCTGTATTGTAGTCGCCAATCAGGATTTTCTCTACACATTCCTCCTCGAGCGATTATAGGTACATGAAGTGAAGGTTTGGCAAATTGTGCCAAGTTTTCGATTTTTGTATGTTAACAATCGTGAAAAACTGTAACAATCGTGAAAAACTGTAATAACAATGTCTCTCAAATAACTTCCTCAAGTCTTCAACTGTAAATAATGTTAATCCCTATTAATTGTTTAAGTGGTCAGAAAGGGTGCATGGGCCGTGAAAACTTTAAAAGCTTTCAAGTGGGCCCTGATCCAGAAAAGGTTGTGAACTAACTGTCATAGGGTTTGGTTGTATACTTTTTGGTCGTCCACCCCGACAATCCTCTTTTTATTCATTTCTGCTTTTATTCGTTTCGTGGTGTGACGCCCATTTGACCTCAACGCCAGTAAACTCTTACAGAGACACAAAGACTGCAGTAAAGTCGTCAGTGTTTATTTAACTCTCCAGAATGGACACAGATAGATCCTCACGGGTCCATACAGGGACTATTCCATGACTATTTCACTATTATAAACTATGAATAATCCTATATAATTACCTATATCAGTATAGTATATCCTATCATAATAATTTACTCGCATACACATACGCTCATGCAGACACGCACGCACGCACACACACACACACACACACACACACACACACACACACACACACACACACACACACACACACACACACACACACACACACACACACACACACACACACAAACACACAATTACATATTACTGGAGCCATGGTCTACAGTGCCTGGCCCTGGGATGAGTCTTGTATAAATAATCAGTTGGGTTCACTAGCAGCTGTCCAAATATACACACAGTCATAGCAGGTCTGACCCTCCAGCTTACATGGACAATGTGTGTGTGTGTGTGTGTGTGTGTGTGTGTGTGTGTGTGTGTGTGTGTGTGTGTGTGTGTGTGTGTGTGTGTGTGTGTGTGTGTGTGTGTGTGTGTGTGTGTGTGTGCGTGCCCATGCTAAAATCATATTGTAATAATATAATTTTTCTTTTTCTTTTGAAAGTATAAAATAAAGGCTTAAGTGATTAAAACCAGTGAAAGATGGCCGTGGCTCAGTGGTCCAGGCACAGGACCGCTTATACAGCGTGTCACGGGTTCGAGTCCCGATCCCGGCAAACTTTGCTGTGTGTCCTCCCCCCATCTCTCTCCCCCTTTCCTGTCTTAGACACTTATTATGCACTGACTATAGCACAATATTACAATATAAATAATATCGTCCCAGACGATTCTAGTCTCAAGACATAATAATGCTTTATTGCCCAGCCCTATACGTGACGCTCCATCTCACAAACTGTTTTCTTTCAGGAGACCAAGGTGAGGTTGGTGAGGTGGGAGAGCTGGGCAAACTGGGGAAGACAGGCCCTCCAGGACCTCCAGGTATTGACAGCTTTCATTAATCCATCCTGTTCATTGTTGTCCTCCTATCCGTTCATCCATCATTCCATCCATCTAAGTGGATTAAGTGTGTACTTATTCAACGCATCGTTTGTTACAAAAAGAAAGAATCAAAAACAGTGATACCGTCTGTTGGGAGAAAAAGAGGAAGTTGGCTGGTTATAAAAATATGCAAGGAGATTTTGCATGGATTGGCCACGGTGGAACCAAATTCATCTTAAATTCATCCAAAATCATTTCCAGACCCTTCTTGACATTCTGTTTTTCTGGGTTATCTGACACTGAGAGACAGACAGTTCTTGCTCTTTACCACAAGGAAAACTAACTTGGCACTGTTCGTATCCACATTCATGCTCCACTCCCTGACAGTTCAATCTTGTCACCCATATGATACACATCTTAAAAGGAAGTCAGTTGACTACATGCTACTGTAGAATAGTAATTTGGACATTTGCAATGCTAATGCCAATGCCATTTGAAATTGCAGTGTGTTACCCCAATAAAGCACACATTATTTAATTAAATGACTTATTTCAATAACATGCTAAAATCTGTATAATTTAAATGGAAATGATAACAAAATATACTGTATTCTATCAGTGCAGAATTGCACAGCACACACAATTAGACTATCTTTCTTTGTCCATTCACCAAGACGGTACACTTATTTAAAACGTAGGCCTATTTCACTATAAAGGGCATTATATTGCTCATAAATCCATCACTTATTATCTTCACACATCTCAGCTCATTGCAAAACATGTGAAAATATAGATACACAATAAAATCCATTTGTAGAGTTAAATGAACATTGAACACTGATTTTACTGTGCAGATGTCCATGTTTTGTTATTAGTATTGTGGAATAAAAACTCAACAAAACACTTACAGTTTAGCTGTGGCAGTTAAAACTGTCAAATTGTAGATTTCATATCCATCCAAAAATACTAGGCTTTTTTTCTGAAATAAATTGATGGAAATTATTTGCACATTTAATAGCCCGCATACATATGCACACGCAAGGCAAGCATGTGTATGCGCACACACAGACATACACATGCACACGCACGCACGCACGCACGCACGCACGCACGCACGCACGCACGCACGCACGCACGCACGCACGCACGCACCCACGCACCCACTCACCCATGCACACACAATTCCCCATTGTACAAGCACACTTCTCTCATCAGAGTGCGGAAAAAACAAACATCAGGATTGTTTGAGTCTTTTTCCAGAAAGAAGGAAAAGTGGAAAAAAAGGAAGAAAAATTAAATAAACCTTGGCTTCTGCATTTTCAACTTTTCAACTCGGGGGCAACTTTTCAACAGTATGGCAAACCCAATCATTATGGTTTGCTGTGTGTACGTTTACTGTAGGAATGAACACAAGCTCCTATGATGTGTTCTCACTCTATTATGTCAGCAGCTCTGTAGGATGACACATGTGTTCCCCGTCTTAATTTAGTCTCCTTTACAGGAAACGTCCCAACGGTCGTTTACTTTAGCAATGTTTAAAAAGGGCATACTTGACTGTTAATGATGCTTTCATGGATCCATTTGGGCATCTAAAATAGCTTCTCACTCCAACTTCCCGGGGCAAACAAGCAATTGTCCTAAATTTGTATATTCATGTAATTTACTATGCTCGAAAACGCTCTTAAAGGCGTGGAGCTTTTTTTCTCTGCCTCTCAATGTTGTAATCAGTTCACCTAGTGAGCGGTAAGTGCTAGTATAGCAGACCAGAGTGTATACTGTATAGACCACTGAATACTGTGTGCCGTTTTGCGAAACCGAATCTGGATGAGGACCTTTGTTATTGTATGTTATTACACGTCTTGTTTGAATGTGCAATTCTGATTGGTAAATCATAGCATTCAGTGGTCTGTTATTTCTCGATAGCAGACCACAGATATGAAGAACAGACCGTTGCCATGGACATAGACTGAGCACCTGTATCATATCAATCCATGGCACTTTGCCCTTTTTGCTGCTAAACTTCTGTCTGTGTTTATTTCTCAATAGAGACTAACTGACTCACTGTTCATTATCTCTTACTTAATCAACCACAACTACATCCCCAACACTCTTTCTTTCATAATCGTCTCTGTTGTGTTTGATAACACATACTGTATCGGCCATTAAAGTAATAAATGTCAAAGCAAATTGCCACTGCACAATCAGTGTGGTTAGCATTTCCAGACTTCTTTGCAATTTTATTACGGGTTTTGAAGGTTGTATAATAAGTACAGACTGAAAATAAGTACAGAGTCACTCACTGTATTCAAATTCAAAAAGAGGAAACCCAAGAAATGGCTCTCAGGACTCCCTGAATGGAATAGTAGAATGTTGAATTATGCCTTTACCCTAGCAGCTGCAGAGTCTAGAGTAGACGTTACAGTTAGAGGGTTGGACATTATAAAGAGCACACCATATTGATGGCAGGGATTGTTATCTGGAAGTTTAGATCGACAGTTAAACTGGCACCTACTGTATCATACATAGTGGAAAATTGCATCCATCTTGTGAGAGACTCTAGTCTGTAAATGATATTTGTTCTGTGAGTGAGGTGAGCTGTTTTTGTTCCAATGTTCCAAAATCAAACCCCCTCTTGCAACATCTATTCCCACCGTACCGGATGTCAATATAATCAATAAACTGATCTAACACTGTAAATTCCTTCATGAAGAAAAAAAAGGCAGAAATAACATTGTTACAGGCCTGTCAGTTGTTTGTCAAAGTCTTGGAGCATCTCAGGCATTCAAGTGGAAAATTACACAGTGATGCTGAAATCAAACATAGAAGACCTCACACAAAACAAACATACCTCAGAAAGTTCACTAACCACTTACAAAATTGTGTGAGAGAGAAATTAGAAAGAGGGTGAGAAATAAGAGGGAAATGGGAAATGCAGTGAGACGACTTGATGTTTATGAATTCTTGCTTGTGTAGGCAACTTGTGTGTCTGCACCTGTGCAAATGCATGCTGTATGGGAAATTTGTACATGAATGTGTGTGTGTGTGTGTGTGTGTGTGTGTGTGTGTGTGTGTGTGTGTGTGTGTGTGTGTGTGTGTGTGTGTGTGTGTGTGTGTGTGTGTGTGTGTGTGTGTGTGTGTGTGTGTGTGTGTGTGTGTGTGTGTGTGTGTGTATGCGCCTGTGTGTGTGTGTGTGTGTGTGTGTGCGTGCGATTACACACACGCGCATGTGTAATCGCTCTGAAGGCCGTCACTTATTATTTCAAACTCCATCCATTTGCAGCTGAATTATTTCCTGAGGAAAGACTCATTCTGGTCCTGGCAGGAAGCCTCTGCCCTCACAGACATTTTCCCATAAAATGTTTCTTTCATATTCTTAACCCTCCTACTTTCACACACTAAGAAATAATATATTGAGTAAGTGCTCACATGCTCATTTATTAGGAATTTGGCTTGTGATGTGATATGTGCACAATATCACAAACAAAGAAATTTAAATACAAATTTAAAACTCATAATGAAGAATAAGTTGTCTGCAAACATATGACAGTTGTACCTGCAGACATACACAGACATGTGGATGAATCTGATTCATTTCCCGCAAGAAAAGACACAGACATTATACAACAACAATAGACAAGTAGAACAACAAGTAGGCCTAAACACAAATAGAGAACCATGACAGTGCTGTCTTTGCACAGCGAGTGAGTAATGTGAATTGTCCGAGTGGTAGCCAGGGCAAGGTGGAGAATTGACAGTTGAGTCAAGTCAGAACATGAAAATAGTGTGCTGTAGTGTACTGTAGCAAATTTAAAGAATCATACTGGTACTACACTACACACAGGAAAATCCTCCCCAGTGTTCATTTAATTTCTGAATTACTCACACTGAATTACAAACAGATACATTAACACAGACTGAGGATTTTATTGTGTACCACTCAATTCCTCAAGTTAACTGTTAATTGCTGAATTTTCATTTGTTGCTGTATTGTTTACATGTTCTCCATACTTATGTTACCCGAATAAATGAGACAGTGTTGGCAAAAATAAACACAATTGATCATTGATATTTGAATTTTATTTTGTAAATATATATTTTTTCCAGGGACTATTTTTGGCTAGACTCAAATCAGTTCACATTTTAAAACAATAATGTATTTTAACATTCACAAACAATAACCGTTGTGCAGTAGCAAAGCCAATCAATTTGCACTGATATTTGTGTATTGGACTACCTAGTATCTCAAAAAGGTCTTAGAACCTTTTCCCCCTTTTTTATTTTGTATAAATAATGTAGTTCAAATAGGCCTATAAACTGCTATGGATTGGGCTACTGCCTAAACTGAGTCATTTTATATACCTGTTTTGTATTCAAATTACCTGATGAATTCTATGAATACCATTTTGCAATACCAACTTCTGTCTCTATGCAGTCATTTTTGTTGATGCCCAAAACAAACCCCCGATCCCGTGTATTAAAATGAACAATAGTAGAGTCATCCAAAGCACAAGCAAGTGGAAAATAGTTTGACAAATAAATAAATAAATTATTATAAAAATGCTCTGTAAAAGCATTGTATATAATATTATAACATTTTACTGTTGAGGTTTCCGTTTAAGAATTTTCTAATTCATAAGATTAGATAAGACATGGATTTAGGGAGACAAAATGAGCATAAGACCACAAGAAATCTATCAATATTATTGACCTACAGTACTGTATATTAATTCTATAATTGCTTCTCCGGTTTGTGTTGATTGTAAAACATACTGTACGCAACCATTCTGTTGTCTGTCTATGTTCACTCCTCTTTCCTTCTCCCTCCTCATTTCCTCTCAGGAATGGCAGGAGAGTCTGGTCTTAAAGGACAGGTGGGCCATATAGGGAAGACTGGGCCTTTGGGAGACAAAGGTATCACAAAGATGCATGGATAATCTTTTGAACCTCTGGAAAAGCTCAAATGTATTGTACAACTCACTCTCCCGCTCTCTGTCTGATCAGGTGATTTCATTTTTTTGAATGTCAACCGGAATTAAGGGAATTTCTTATACCATAAGTGTCATCACCTGAAAAATATTTGATTCCTTATCATAGAACATTTATATATGCTGAAACGGTTCTTGTACAGGATGAATTTATCTGTCATGAAAACTGCTAAAACATTGCGTAATTAACCGGTAAGAGTGACAATAGAAATACTACCTGTGAAACGCAAATTGTAGGCGCAACAAACAGTGCAGGGGGAAAAAAAGAATCATTCCCTGGCAGAGAATAATTATTTCCATCAACATCGCCTTCTATTTGCCTCCTTGGCAGGCACAATGTATCCAACCATAGACCCTGTGGCTGTTCACCTTTTTGAAGCCCCAACACCTTATACTCCATCCAAAACACAAGCGGTTCTGTATTAAACCAAACTGACTTGAATTTTTACTGCACCCCAATTCCCCTACAGCGTAGTCATAATGATAATGGCATTAGATTTAACTCAAATGCCACTCTACAAGCAGCAGCAGTGTTGGATCAATGGATCAAATCTGAACCGCTTTAACAAAACAAAATGTCCCCACAGCAGAGGGTACAACACTGCTGTACCCTCTTTAACAAAACAAAATGTCCCCACAGCAGAGGGTACAACACTGCTGTACCCTCTTTAACAAAACAAAATGTCCCCACAGCAGAGGGTACAACACTGCTGTACCCTCTTTAACAAAACAAAATGTCCCCACAGCAGAGGGTACAACACTGCTGTACCCTCTGAAGTTTAAACATGAAGAAAATCTGATGGGTGGATTGTTATGTGATAGGTGATTTAGGGTTCCAAGAACTTCCAACTTCCAAAGGATAGCAATTCCCACCCCCTAGCTTTGCATTTAACCTCAAAATGCAGGTGTCTTATTCATATTTCCTCCACCATGTTTTTTGCAGATTAATCCGACTTTGGATCAATACTGAGATTTCTTTCTGCAGCCATTATGTTCATTAATCACGTAAAAACTTGCCTTCCTGTTCTGGGCATGCATGTCATTACATCTTTCAAAAAATTGCAAAAAATCGCAGATCTACAAGCTCACATTGTGATGCATTGTCAGCTTGTAGATTATAGGCAATTTCTGCTATTTTTGAATTCGGGGATAATTAAGTGGTCACGTTTTGCCACCCTCTTCTACTGCTTACTTTTTAACCTCTGGATAATAATATATATATATAACCTGTCCACCACGACTTGCTAACTGTGAGCGTGCTTGTCAATGTGTGCAGCCGTCAGCTGCTCAGCACAGGCCTTGGCTCGCCTAGGTCGCACCTCGTGCACCACGTGCCTCAAGGCCTCATGTGATGTAAAGAGTTATCCATGTAAAACCATTCTTTATTCAATTGAGAGTGAAACAAAACAAGTGCTACCCGGCCTTCCCTCCGGTCCATCCAATCTAGCACTCTGGTGGGTGTCATTGTGATTCTTTGCTTTTTTTTATCCACATTTCCTGGCGGGGTAGGCAATTTTAACATTCCCTAGGAAATGTTAAAATTCCCAAGTGGGGTAGGGCATGTTAAGGTTATGTGTCTTTTCACATTCCCTGTAACACACACTCGCACACACACACACACACACACACACACACACACACACACACACACACACACACACACACACACACACACACACACACACACACACACACACACACACACACACACGCACACACACACGTACGCACGCACGTATATCATACCCCACAAATATGTTGGGGTATGATATACAATATTCAAGTGTACGAATCACCCAGTTTATGCGGTACAATATCTGCCCTTTTTACTCTCTGTCAAACAAAAACAACACAGGGCAATGTTTGTATTGTAGCCCACTTCCCCTAAATTTCCAACTGACAGTTGGGGGGGGTTAAGATTATCGGCCAGGTTCAAGTGCGGACACGTTACATGAGACATGGATATTTCCCTATTGTCTAGTAAATCTAGACTCCCTTTATAGAAAACATCTGACTTTCTAACCAAGATCTGTCTTTATTGAGGTATGTATTGAGGTTCCCTTCAATAAATCAGATTAGATCTGGTTCACATTGGGTTGAAATCAGCTTTTACTGTTCCAGTGTAAATCTAATTTGCGCTTGGAGCTGATTATTGGAGCTGGTATAGTGTAGTGGTGCTATCTAGTGGTAAAGGCTTGTAAATTCTCATCTAAGAACGAAGCATTCATGTCTCAACAAGAGGTGGGGTCATTTATAATAATAATAACAATAACTTGTATTTATATGGCGCCTTTCAAACTATACAAGCTATACAAACTATTTGCCAAAATGTCTGATATAATTGAGTACATTTTCATTTTCTTCATTTTCTTCATTTTCATGTGCATGTTTACATTGTCATGCAATAAATATGTGATTCTATTCCTCTCTAGGTGACAAAGGTGACACAGGTTTGGGTGGATCCAGTGGATTAAAAGGGAAACCAGGTGAGATGTTGACCTGGTTCACCTACTGTACAGTTGTACGTCTCTAAATGTTATGATGAATTGAAAATGGTGGGCCCTATTGTAAACAAGTGTAATGCTTTATGGTGTAACAGTTGTTGTCTCCACCAGGCCGAAGGCATGGGGAGAGAGTATGTTTTGCACTCCGTCCGCATGTGTGTGCGTGTGTCCGTCCTTCCGTCCGTCCGTTACCAGCTAATCTCCGCCACCGTTGGCCCGATCCATGCCAAACTGTGCACACACACTCCCTGGATGCCAACGACGAACCTCTGCCCCAAATATTCCACAATGGCCTGTTATAGCATCACCATGAGGCCGATTTTGGCAAAACACATTTATGTAGATTACTAGCTCGTACACATTTTATCCATACATCACACAATTCGGTATACACTATCTCACTATCTCCATAGTCTGATCTGACTATCTGATCTGCACCATTTTCCATCTTCCATCCTGATTGGCTAAGATTGGCTTCCAAAGCTCATATGATTGGTCCGTTTCGAACAAAATGCCACAAATCACAAACAGTGTGCAATTTCCGTGAAATTATACACGCACATTTCCACTAGGATGACATAACCTGACTCCGCCAGATGGGGCAGCAGAGAGTACACTGGGTTCCCCCCCTCCTGCTCCCATCTGGGAACTCTCAGGCAGACTTGATGCTCCGGCCACCAAACGGCCTGGCCAATCAGCCGCGGAGTCAGGTTAAGGATGACATGCCACTAATTATTTTCCAAATCAGCCTCACGGTGGCACTATAACAGGGCAATTCCTGTTTTTACCTATAACTGCATCGATCTGTGTACAAGGTTGTATGCGCACTCACTAGAGGCCATGGAAAAAACATTTTCCCTGCATCCCTCCACATCTGCCGGTTATAGCGCCACCATGATGCCGACTTCTGCAAAACACATTGTTTATATTAGTCGCACAGATTTCTACACCGATTGGCTAAGATTGCCTTCCAAAGTTTTCAGGAGTGGCCAGTTTCGTACAAAATGTTGCAATTGTCCTGCTCATCCAGAATTCTATCCTCAGAGATGCTATGAGTGATCTGGCTCTGCATTTCCTGAACAAAATGAAGAAGATTGTTGCAAAAAACAAACAAAGACGTTTATATACGTTTGTATTGAGTTGTGCTTGAAATGTACTGTAATTCTGCAAACTGTTGTATACTCCAATCAATCAATCAAGCACACAGTTCCCCAATAAAGTGTTAATTTAAAGCTGCACTATGTAACTCTTCCATTGACACAATCTAAATGTCTCTATAGAAGAGCAGGGAGACAAAATACAGCCACCTCATAAGTCATATTGGACAAAATAATTAACATTGTATTCATTAAAAGAAAGTTACATATTGCTTTAATGTGGCGCCATGTAGCTACACTTTAATGCAGCTTTACTGTATGAGTCCATTCTTACACTCAGTTGAATTAGCAGTTAGGATTATTTGCTGTGCATCAATCTTTAATTTATATGACTATTAGTTATCCTGTTCCCTAAAATTAAAGCCCCAAATATTTTCTACAAAACATTACGTTTAATCCACACTGTCTTTGCAGGAGACAATCTATACAGTAGGCCTACAGTACATGTTTAAAGAAGGTTTAATGATTTGTTTATTATTATTATTATTTTCATGTGCTAAACATGTACGTTAATAGTCAGTTTTAAACCATAGCTGATCAGGATTAGCTTATGATTACAGTTCAGCAGTATATATAACTGTATATTATAACTTAAGTGAATCATTTCCAGGAGTGACAGAACGCTGTTAAAGGTCTAGTTTTTGACCAACACATTGGGCATGTGACTAACATGTATGAATCTTTTGATCAATCAGGCACGACGTGTGACTGTGGCAGATACAGGAAGGTGATTGGACAGTTGGACATCAACGTAGGGAAGCTTAGGAATGCTGTCAACTTTGTAAAGGATGGTAAGTCCTGAAAGGTACAGTGATTATACCCTGGGGAGACAAATGATGAACTGAATCTGGTGATCTCAGGAGACAGAGGCATTATCCATGTCTATTTATGGCACATTAATTATGTTTAGGTTTTGATTATTTAAAACAAATAAACATCCTCATAATAACTTTGTAATACATTTCAAGTCTCCCATTTGTCCTTGCCAGTGATCCTAGGGCTGAGGGAGACAGAGGACACTTACTATCTGTTGGTGAAGGAATCCAGGAGGTTCAGAGAAGCTCTGGTAAACTGTAAGCTAAGAGGAGGCAACCTGGCCATGCCCAAGACCAGACACACCAACCACATCATAGCAGACTATGTCAATAATGCTGGACTGACAAGAGTTTTTATCGGGTTGCAGGCTCAGACCAAGGACACAGTAAGTCCAGCTGCAGGTCATGTGCATGCAGGTGCTATCAAGTCCAAGTTGCATATGCATGATATGCATATATGCATATGTCCATGCACATATGCATATGTCCATGCACATATGCATATGTCCATGCACATAACATTAACTAAGTATGTACTGCAGTAAATTATACATAGCTTGCGGAGTTAGTTCAGTCAGATATACTCGAGCGGGTTCATGCAAGGCTCAAGGGACATGCATGTATTTGAGGGGTTAATATGCTGCATTACTATGTGGATGTATACAGTGTTTGTAAGACCCACATGTCATACGTTGATGTGGCAGTCAGCTGACCAATTGGGGGTATTTAAGCTCACCTAGACTGCATGCTTCTTCCTGCCATCCTTCTGCATATGGTTCCTGGTTGTTATGTGATGTTTGCTCCCACCGCCACCCCAGCACCACCGGTGGGCTCTGTTATTTCTGTTCCATGGGGGGTTGTTATTGTATATCTATCTCCCTGCTCTTTATGTTTAATGATGGCGATTAATTGTGCCGAGCAGGGAGAAAACTGCAGCAGAGCCGAATGCCAAGATAATATATTATATGCACACTTGTTTATGAATTATGATTCTATAATAAATATTGGTTAAATCTATTCGTGAGTTATCTTCTATAAGTAAGGTATGTTAATTGGTTGCGTTCACAGCTTTTCTATAAGAACCCGTTTTTATGATTTAAGATATTTTCTCATTATTTCCTTTATCTCTCTCTCTCTTTGTCACTGTACCATTTCTACTCAGGATGGAACAAAGGACCATGTATATACAGACTCCACCCCTCTGCGGGAGTTTGCAGCTTGGAGTCAAGGGGAGGAGCTGAACCCTGGTCTGGGTCCTATAGTCAACTCTAGCTGTGTGGAGCTGCACAGCACAGGCACCTGGGGTCACATCGACTGTGACATCAACATGTTCTATATGTGCGAATTCCCCAAGAGCAGGAGAAGAGGAGGAGGGAGAGGAGGCGAAGTGGCGCCTCCCACAACATTGGGAAGAACTGAATAACTGAGTATTTTCGCTCAAAAGTTATGAAACAATATACTGTATTTGTATATCTATCATTCTGTTAGCTTTATTATTGCTGTTTAGTGTTTACATACCTCCACAGTCCACAAATAGAATAGATGCACTGGTATTTTTATTACATACACAATATTACTATTTGAAAGAAATAATAATTGTAATCAGTGTTGTGGAGTGCATAGTTTAGTTGATATTATATATTGTGCCACAAGTAGCCATGCAAAATACAAGCTCACAATGTGCTGTGATGTGATGCTTTGGGAGCTTGAACAAAAATTAAAAAAAAATAATAACAACACATTTAAAAGATATGCCCAAAATAGTGATGCCAGGGTCATGTGGTTACGAATGCAGAATCCGGTAAGGTTTCTTCTGCTCTTAAAATAATAATACAATATAATATAAATACTAGGGCTGGGAATTAATTAGAGGCTTTGTAATTAATTAATCTCGATTAATCGCATTTTAATCGCATATCAATATTCGACCTCAGAACAGTGAGAAATCTTTTTTATGTTTTTTTTTGTAATCCAGTGAATCAATGAATAGTGACTATGGAATACCACCCATTTTCAACATTTTACTATGTCATTAATATACAGAGTTGTTGTGTGGAAATAATAAAAAAGTCCCCCCATTCTTTGTTGCCTAGAACTGGAGGTCTGAAAAAAACTGTAACATTATGAAGTACATCTCAGTGACGTCACAAAGATGTACTTCATAATGTTACTGTTTTTTTCCCAGACCTCCAGTTCTAGGCAACACAGAATGGGGTGACTTATTATTTCCATAATAATAAATAGAAAAATGTCAAATGAGTGGTATATCTTTTTAAGCAATAAAACCTTTTTCCCCCAACAGATAAACAAGTGCAGCAAGTGCCTAAAGTGTCTTCAGTGTCTATGTGAATACTCAAACGTGCTTTACATGGCGGGGCATGAGAAATCAAATAAAAAAAAACTTTATTGGGGGGAAACACTTAGACAAAGGAATAAAATCAAAAACTGTGGAATGAACTATAGAGGAGTGCATTTCACACGGGGTTGGATAACTTGGGTTGGGGCAGACCAGTGTCTGACCACGGCACGGACTTCCACGCTTGCTGCTTCATGCAGTATGCTTCGCATCGAGGACAGCTTGACAGCTTCGTGCTGTGGTGAAATCACCGCGAGCCTCCGGTGTCCTCTGCGAGTCGAGACATGTTTAAATACAAAATAATGATATAACTGAAGAGATGTTTTAGTTTATTAGAGACAGTGGATGTCATAAAACAGAGCTGAGCCCATAGCTTTTTGATTGAATACTTTAATAACAGTTTGCAAATACAGGCGGTACGATGATATAATGATGCTAAAAGGATAATACAAAAAGCCCCCAATCATGGCTTGTTTCCATTGTATTCCAGACAATTAATCAAGAATTGAATACAAATGTCTTGTTTTTGCGACGGAATGCAGCATTTAAATGGTCTTTGAAAATGTTATATTCTTTTTCACATCAGACGGATCAGATTGTATTTGTTTACATTTTCATTTTATTAGAAATTATGTTTTTGCCCGATAATTCAATACAAAAACATGTACAGCCAGAATACAGAATTTGTTTTTATAAACAATTTTCATATTTGACACCTCAAGTATGTAAATGTGCTTCTTTCAATGTGTTTGTCAGAAGAATAAATCTAACTATAAATGCACCAAGTCTCATGTGTGTGTACTGTATGTCTGTAATCCACGTAACTCGAGAACCGTTCGCCCCACCTACTTCAAATTCGACACACGCGTTCCACACCCCCACAGGGAGTGCAGAGCCCGGTGTCGAGTCGGTCGGACCCACGGTTGTCCAGAACCGCCACAGAATGCCTCTGCCTGGGCCATAGCTGACATCACAAGGCCTCTGCCCGGCCAAACATATTTGGGCATGCCTGACAAAGAACTCCATATATGGGCATAAAAGGGGATACTGCTCACATCACTTCTGACATCTGTCCAGAACCGCCACAAAAGTCCTCTGTCCAGGCAGGGGCCCTGCCCAGGCTCCCACAGCCACTTTAGTTATACTAAAATACAATTTATTTGTTATGCGTGATTTTTTTTCAAACTATTATTCATACTGCGTCCAATTCGGACAATAACTCAGCGCAATTAACAAATAGATATTCCAAAATAAATAAAGGAAATGTTTCAGTAATCAAACATATAATCTTGATTAGGCCTATATATCAATCTGTAGGCTAATGAATGGTTATGATGTAAATCAATGACAATATAACTGGCAGTTCTAATATTCCTCCACCCCCATTACACATGTAGTAGGCCTATAATATAATCAATTGACATGTAGGAAAATATGATGCGTTTGATGTGATGTTTGGGATGGGTGATGCAGTAGAGGGACAAGAGGGTGAACCTTGTGATGTTACAGGAGGTGATGAAAATGTTCTTTGGGGTCGGGCTGATGCCGTTGATTTTGATGGAGATCCTATTGATGTTGAACGATCAAGTGCTGTATATAGTCTTTTCTTTCCCCTTTTCAGTTTGCACTTAGTTTGAAGAAAATATGTACAGATGTTGCAGACATATGTTTTGTCATTAGGAGAAAATTGTGGAAAAAACAATTTTGATGTCGCCGTACTTGTCATATTCAGTAGCACTCTTCTGCTGTATCCCTTTAAAGTTTTTTGGAATATCAATCCACAATTTTCGCATTTACTCACTGGGCTGGTAATAGACGGCCATGCTTACTTGTCGTTTTTCTTCTAATGAGCTGAGAAACATCGGTGATGATGAGGTCAACAGGGTAATAAACTGTGGTCGCGTGAACGTGCGCAGACTCATAACGATTTAAGTCATAGATCATGTTACAGAAAGCCTCGAGACGCGACAGTGAAACCTGGTGTAATAATTCGCCCGAACCGGTAGGGGATCACCGCTGCCAAATGGGGACGAGGGAATCGGAGCAATAAACACAACGAATAAGAGTGGGCAAAACATTGAAGCGACTGACAAAAGAAGGGACGTAAAGGCTCGGTTCAAATCGCGAGTTGGATTTTCTCGGCCGGGGCTAAGTTTGAATTAGTGTAAAACGTTTGTGGCCCTTCACTTTTTGGATTCATTGTGCAGAAAAGGGTAAGAAGCGTTCCTTATGGAAACATGCGCCGTTTCTGAACAGCGGTGGGACGTGCCCAGGGTGTGACCTCATCTCGGAGCTACAGAATGAGCGTAGGGAGAGGGCACATATGGGGCTAACTTTATATATGTTTGCAACTTAATATGGCAGTGTTTACTCTATCAATCAGATGTTGGGAAACCTTGGCAAAATTCAAACATCACATCATATGCCAGCCTGGAATGTGGAGACAATAGTCAGTCTTAGAGTGAAGAACACAGACTCCTGAATAGATGATAATTATTTCAATTTATTGCATTCCTTATTTACTGTGTGCTTTCTTCTCATACCAAGTTCATGCAAGTGTATCTTACGAAAATGACACTCATAATTCACTCACCGATTAGCATAGCAAATAGCAGAAATGACACTATTTGAATCTTTAAATATTGAATAATTGTTTATGGCTGGTGATCTGATTTAGACTAACAACCATCGTCATCCGTTTCGGTTCCAAACACCTCCACCTCACAGAGAGTCAGGATTTCATTTTTTCCAGGAATCACAATATTGACAAACTGACCCTCCATCCCATTACAGGTAAAGGTCTTTGTGTTGCCAGCTGGGATAGAGTCAATTACAGCACATCTGATCGAAAAGAGAAAACAGATGTTACAAATACACATACTGTACACACTACAACTGTTGCTGTAATACATAGAACATGCGGATTTCAGCGCCATTGATCCTTTCATGACACCAGTCATGGATACAGTCCCATGTAACTCTATCACTTAACATTGTAAAAAATAGCAGTGATGCACGAGTGAATCTTTAAAGGCTGTAAATTTAAAAAAAGCATTATAGTTTGTGAACAGATTTAGACTAACGATTTCCATCATCGGATATGGCAGCAATGTCAACCAGTGTGTCAGATATTGGAGAATATTGAGCTAGTTGTCCATCTTGTGCCAATGAATGCCACAGACGAAAAACAGTCTAAGTCCACACTATTTATCCATAATGTATAAATGATAGATAAGGGGCCAGGACAACGAGGCCTTTTTGTGGAGGGGTCAGAATGAAATTTGGACTTAGACTGTTTTTCGTCTGTGGTACTCTGAATGTCCACCTAAATACAGATAAGCACATAATATTTATGGAGGAATACGCCATCAATTACTGTACAAAAATATCAAATTATGCACATGTGAATTAATCTTTCAAATCATATGAATGTAAATAATCAATAATTATGTATGCTTTGTGATCAGATTTACACTTGACTAACCATCATCTTCCTTTTTGGTCCCAAACACTTCAACTTCACAGAGAGTCAGGATTTCATTTTCTCCAGGAATCACAATATTGACAAACTGACCCTCCATCCCATTACAGGTAAAGGTCTTTGTGTTGCCAGCTGGGATAGAGTCAATTACAGCACATCTGACCGAAAAGAGAAAACAGATGTTACAAATACACATTACAACTGTTGCTGTAATACATAGAACATTGTGTCAGAGTCAAAAAAAACTATGGTACAATGCATGGTGCAAACCTATGTTAGTTTTTAAAATGTTATCTCTAGTCTATTCACTTCAGACTCAATGTATTCCTGCAAAGCAAGCAATAAGTACATACGTAGGATTTCCATTTCCATTGTCGTTCAGGGAGTTTCCAATGCGGATCTCAGCTCCATTGATCCTTGTATGACAGCAGTCTTTTCTGTTGGTGATGTTGACAGAATTCACTTTGTAAGTCTTCTGCAGGTCAACTCTCCACCAGGGTTTGGTCTCTCCGTTTGTGTGGGTACAGGAGTTCTGTGACCAGACATTGGCACGATTCCCATCAATGGCTCTTTCCGGAGCTCCTTCCGGAGTTCCTAGATTATCTAATCTAATCGAAGACTGTGCTGCTTGTCCACCTCGTGCCACATTTTCACCTACATGAAGGTATTTTAGACAATTTTTATGGAGGGTTACAGTCCCATTCATGGTCACGTGTAACTCTATCACTTAACATTGTAAGAAATAGCAGAAGTGATTTACGAGTGAATCTTTAAAGGCATAGGACTGTAAATTTAAAAAAAGCATTATGGTTTGTGAACAGATTTAGACTAACGATTTCCATCATCGGATATGGCAGCAATGTCAACCAGTGTGTCAGATATTGGAGAATGAGCTAGTTGTCCATCTTGTGCCAATGAATGCCACAGACGAAAAACAGTCTAAGTTCACACTATTTATCCATAATGTATAAATGATAGATAAGGGGCCAGGACAACGAGGCCTTTTTGTGGAGGGGTCAGAATGAAATTTGGACTTGGACTGTTTTTCGTCTGTGGTACTCTGAATGTCCACATAAATACAGATAAGCACATAATATTTATGGAGGAATACGCCATCAATTACTGTACAAAAATATCAAATTATGCACATGTGAATTAATCTTTCAAATCATATGAATGTAAATAATCAATAATTATGTATGCTTTGTGATCAGATTTACACTTGACTAACCATCATCTTCCTTTTTGGTCCCAAACACTTCAACTTCACAGAGAGTCAGGATTTCATTTTCTCCAGGAATCACAATATTGACAAACTGACCCTCCATCCCATTACAGGTAAAGGTCTTTGTGTTGCCAGCTGGGATAGAGTCAATTACAGCACATCTGACCGAAAAGAGAAAACAGATGTTACAAATACACATTACAACTGTTGCTGTAATACATAGAACATTGTGTCAGAGTCAAAATAACTATGGTACAATGCATGGTGCAAACCTATGTTAGTTTTTAAAATGTTATCTCTAGTCTATTCACTTCAGACTCAATGTATTCCTGCAAAGCAAGCAATAAGTACAGACGTAGGATTTCCATTTCCATTGTCGTTCAGGGAGTTTCCAATGCGGATCTCAGCTCCATTGATCCTTGTATGACAGCAGTCTTGTCTGTTGGTGATCTTGACAGAATTCACTTTGTAAGTCTTCTGCAGGTCAACTCTCCACCAGGGTTTGGTCTCTCCGTTTGTGTGGGTACAGGAGTTCTGTGACCAGACATTGGCACGATTCCCATCAATGGCTCTTTCCGGAGTTCCTCGACCTAGATGATCTAATCTAGTCGAAGACTGTGCTGCTTGTCTACCTCGTGCCACATTTTCACCTACATGAAGGTATTTTAGACAATTTTTATGGAGGGTTACAGTCCCATTCATGGTCACGTGTAACTCTATCACTTAACATTGTAAGAAATGCCACAGACGAAAAACAGTCTAAGTCCACACTATTTATCCATAATGTATAAATGATAGATAAGGGGCCAGCACAACGAGGCCTTTTCGTGGAGGGGTCAGAATGAAATTTGGACTTGGACTGTTTTTCGTCTGTGGTACTCTGAATGTCTACCTAAATACAGATAAGAACATAATATTTATGGAGGAATACTCCATCAATTACTGTACAAAAATATCAAATAGCAGAAATTATGCACATGTGAATTAATCTTTCAAATCATATGAATGTAAATAATCAACAATTATGTATGCTTTGTGATCAGATTTACAGTTGACTAACCATTATCTTCCTTTTTGGTCCCAAACACTTCAACTTCACAGAGAGTCAGGATTTCATTTTCTCCAGGAATCACAATATTGACAAACTGACCCTCCATCCCATTACAGGTAAAGGTCTTTGTGTTGCCAGCTGGGATAGAGTCAATTACAGCACATCTGACCGAAAAGAGAAAACAGATGTTACAAATACACATTACAACTGTTGCTGTAATACATAGAACATTGTGTCAGAGTCAAAATAACTATGGTACAATGCATGGTGCAAACCTATGTTAGTTTTTAAAATGTTATCTCTAGTCTATTCACTTCAGACTCAATGTATTCCTGCAAAGCAAGCAATAAGTACATACGTAGGATTTCCATTTCCATTGTCGTTCAGGGAGTTTCCAATGCGGATCTCAGCTCCATTGATCCTTGTATGACAGCAGTCTTTTCTGTTGGTGATGTTGACAGAATTCACTTTGTAAGTCTTCTGCAGGTCAACTCTCCACCAGGGTTTGGTCTCTCCGTTTGTGTGGGTACAGGAGTTCTGTGACCAGACATTGGCACGATTCCCATCAATGGCTCTTTCCGGAGTTCCTCGACCTAGATGATCTAATCTAGTCGAAGACTGTGCTGCTTGTCCACCTCGTGCCACATTTTCACCTGCATGAAGGTATTTATTAAGATAACTAGAATTTTGCGGGCCTTTGGCCCGCTCATCCTAGCAAAAGTAATATTTGTACAGTAAATATGGCAGTTGTGGGGAAGCGATGTGGTGCATATGGATTCGGGTGGCGTGCAGGATTTTTTGTGCATGGAGATGTGCTAACAGAGTGGTTTGGTAGGAGAAGGAGCACGGATAAACGGCCATGTGCTTGTGTACCCCCCTTCTATTAGGGTAGAAGGATATGTATAGAGGGATGCAGTCCCATTTGTCACTTATAAAGCCATCAGTTAGCATATAGCAAATACCATATAAATGGTGCATGTGTGAATCTTTTTGGTCCCAAACATTATAATATTTCATGTACACAATATTGTTGCCATGACTAGCAAAGTTATAAAAATATAATTAGTCAGAGTGATTAGAATGCACTTTGTCTCATAACATTGATTAAAAAGACTATTTAAAGTATTTTACTCATAATACACACTCCATAATGCATAATCCATACTTTCCATGCTGATGAGGCATATCTCCCCAGTAAAAACAAACAGCACGAGGATAAGATCGCCGGTCATCATCCTGCGAAATAAATTACATCAGTGAGTGAACTCTTTCAAATTGATCATTTCAGGGAAATGTCAGGTACACTTAAGGTCAGGCATGCAGCTCTTTAATGAACAGAAAATCCATGTTCAAGTAGATTTCACCAAATCAGGAGAGAGTATCGATTTATCAGCTTCACTTATTGTCTAGTTACAAATTTGTATACTCATTTACTTTTGTCATCACTTTCAATTTCAATTTCATTTAACTATGCATTCTCTCTCCTGATTGGATCAAATTGGTATGATGACCTGAAAATTCATTTTCTGTTTACTAAAGAGCTGGTGATACAGGGAGACATGTTACTGCGCAAACACTCTAGCAGTGATTTTTTGGTCAAAGACACTGAGCTCATCTAACCCTGGATAACCATATATAGAGAAGACTGGATCATCACCTAGATCTGCATACTGTATATGGAGCCGGCCAGCAACTCTACATCTGACCTCAAACCTTATATCTCCATATATGGAGCTGACCTGTTCTGACATTCCATATGTTGATCCGTCCCCACCCGTCCTTCCTGTTCTGACATTCCAAATTAATTCCATATGTTGATCTGACCCCCCATGCCAAAGCGCCAGCGCTCGCCCAGCAGTCTGCCGTCACCCAAGTGGATGCATGCACGCGACCTTGCCCCTTTAGGGCGACCTACTGGTATACAGTACTTGAGCTTAGATTCTGCCACTAAATATTTGCAATAGGGGTTACTGAATTAATGTTATTATAGAATATCAGTAAACTGAATAATGCATGAATATTTGGTATGTTGTGTATCACCATATGAATGAATATGTGCAGTCTATCAACAATGAACATATTGATGAATATAGTATTCATCTAACAACATTAACAACCATCCTTTTATGTTGTGGAATATTATTTAGCAGTCTCCAGTGGGTATCAACTACTGCGAGTAAATTGGTCAAAATGTCTAATGATAATTTGTAAATAAACCGGTAATTACTTTCCATACACAAAGTAATGATAAGTTACACAAAATAGTGTAATTAACTCTCATGTTTGTGGACATTCTCTCAAACCTTAACTTTGTAACTACAGTATCTACAGTATTGTATATAGAGTATATAGAGAGAAAAGGATATCACCAGATACATACCTTGAATCTGCAGTGACCGACTCAAGTATTTGGCGGCTTGCCACTCTGGAATCTGGAATGGAGAGACCAGAACATTACGTGTTTTATAGTGTTTGGGGAGGACACTGGCCAGGTGTCTCCCCCTCTGCAGATTGCCAGCTCCGCCCTCCCAATCCAGCACTGCAAAGGGATTGGGTTAAGCATGCCTGACACAGAACAGCATACACATTCCTTAAAGGTACAGGGGCCGTCACCCCCCCCCCCCCCCCCCCCCTTAAAAACAGGGTCCCAAAGGGAACCCTGGCCCAAAATGTGGAATATGAGTTGCCCCTGGGCAGTCTAGGACCAAATGTCAGTTTCCTTTTTGCCTTCATTGGTACTACCTAAAGGTGTTAAAAAACCCAATAACTCTTTAATATGGTGTATTTTAGATGCATTTTAATTATGGTGTTTTTTGGAATACTTGAATGAGAGTAATATTCCTTTATTTGGCCACAATGACTCTACTTTTTAATAGGCTACAACAGTTCAAAATGGTTACATACCTCAACTGATGTCTTCCATAACTTCAGCTGGTGATCATGGCCACGGCGCATACTGTCTACATGGCCCCTAGCAGCATTGATGCTCTGACTGACTCCCAGGCTGTTAAGGGTCTGGAACATTTTTTGAGAGCAGCCCTGCCTCCAACATTCGACGCCCTAGACAACTTTGCACACATTTCTGTTTTTGCAAGCTAGGTGTATACAAGATGATTGACAGCACCATGCCTGCCCTCTTGTCTAAAAGTCCTTGGGCTTCTGTCAGTGTAAAGGGTCTAAATAAAAGTAAATGTAAATGAATAATTTATATTAAATGTCAATATTATTAGATGTATACAAATCATTTTTATTACTTGATTAAAGTATCATACCTCCACTTTTTAGCTTCAATCTTGTGGTGTTTGGTGTGGCGACTTGTCTTGCCTCGGGAAACATTGACTGGAGGCAGTTTAAGGTAAGTGGGGCCTTCCCCTCCCCCCACTCCAGGCACTTCTTCCATGATAATTGAGATATCACTTCTGGATAAACATTCTTCGTGAAAGGCCCTCTTCTTTGTCTTGTACTAGTATGTTCCTCTATAATTAACAAATAGATATTCCAAAATAAATAAAGGAAATGTTTCAGTAATCAAACCATATAATCTTGATTAGGCCTATATATCAATCTGTAGGCTAATGAATGGTTATTATGTAAATCAATGACAATATAACTGGCAGTTCTAATATTCCTCCACCCCCATTACACATGTAGTAGGCCTATAATATAATCAATTGACATGTAGGAAAATATGATGTGTTTGATGTGATGTTTGGGATGGGTGATGCAGTAGAGGGACAAGAGGGTGAACCTTGTGATGTTACAGAGGTGATGAAAATGTTCTCTTTGGGGTTGTTTTTCTTTTGGGGTCGGGTGATGCCGTTGATTTTGATGGAGATCCTATTGATGTTGAACGATCAAGTGCTGTATATAGTCTTTTCTTTCCCCTTTTCAGTTTGCACTTAGTTTGAAGAAAATATGTACAGATGTTGCAGACATATGTTTTGTCATTAGGAGAAAATTGTGGAAAAAACTATTTTGATGTCGCCGTACTCGTCATATTCAGTAGCACTCTTCTGCTGTATCCCTTTAAAGTTTTTTGGAATATCAATCCACAATTTTCGCATTTACTCACTGGGCTGGTAATAGACGCCATGCTTACTTGTCGTTTTTCTTCTAATGAGCTGAGAAACATCGGTGATGATGAGGTCAACAGGGTAATAAACTGTGGTCGCGTGAACGTGCGCAGACTCATAACGATTTAAGTCATAGATCATGTTACAGAAAGCCTCGAGACGCGACAGTGAAACCTGGTGTAATAATTCGTCCGAACCGGTAGGGGATCACCGCTGCCAAATGGGGACGAGGGAATCGGAGCGATAAACACAACGAATAAGAGTGGGCAAAACATTGAAGCGACTGACAAAAGAAGGGACGTAAAGGCTCGGTTCAAATCGCGAGTTGGATTTTCTCGGCCGGGGCTAAGTTTGAATTAGTGTAAAACGTTTGTGGCCCTTCACTTTTTGGATTCATTGTGCAGAAAAGGGTAAGAAGCGTTCCTTATGGAAACATGCGCCGTTTCTGAACAGCGGTGGGACGTGCCCAGGGTGTGACCTCATCTCGGAGCTACAGAATGAGCGTAGGGAGAGGGCACATATGGGGCTAACTTTATATATGTTTGATTGCAACTTACTATGGCAGTGTTTACTCTATCAATCAGATGTTGGGAAACCTTGGCAAAATTGCACAAAACACAATCACCCAAATGAGTATCAAGAGAAACTCCTCACTTCATCCTCACATCACATCATATGCCAGCCTGGAATGTGGAGACAATAGTCAGTCTTAGAGTGAAGAACACAGACTCCTGAATAGATGATAATTATTTCAATTTATTGCATTCCTTATATGATGATTTCAGGTGTGCCAGTACAGTACAGTACAGTACAGTACAGTACAGTACAGTACAGTACAGTAGAGGGTACAGTAGAGGGACCCCCACACGGTAACTGTCATTTCTCAACCGTTTCGGACGCGGGGTGGCACGCCGGAACCGGCCCGGGCCCCTGGGCGCGTTCCTGGGGGTCTGGAATCAAATCATTTAAATCAGAATCAAAGTGTGTAATGTTAAATTAACACAAACCATTTTTAAAAACATGTTTATTTTAAAATATTTTATACAAATAAAAACTTGAAAAAAGCTATGTACATTTCTAGACTTTTTTTCTTTTTACATATTCCACAAGGGATCCTGGATGGAGTGGCCACACTTGTCTTCCTCTCTCCTGAGTGTGTCTCCCAACCACAGTGGTGGTCCTGGATTCGGGAAATGAGTGGTAGAATTTGCCTCCTAGCACTAGATGAGGTGCATTGTATGACCACATGGTATGTATGACATTTAACAATAATATTACTTCAACACCTCATTACATATTTTTTTCTTTTAATGAGCCACATTTTAATGATGCTGTCCTTGAAGCAAGCAAGGCATGTGCTTCCCAACTTCACAGCCAGCTTTAACCCATTCTGGGCGGGAACTTAACATAATTGACAGATAATCTTTATTACTTCTTTGACTATTATTGCTTCATCCTCTTTACGAATGACAATGCAAGAGTTTCACAATATTACCAATTACAAACTCCTGGGAGAAAGGTTTGTGCACTCCGTCCTGAACTAAACAGAGTTTGTTCTGTATCTTACATAAAATAAGAAATATAGACTTCCATCCACATTTCACTTTTTGTGAATATACTGAAAAACAATGAAAAAACGGTGAATACATTAAAAGATTTTGCCATCATACAAAAATGTCAAGATGATTCAGACTCACTCTCATATCCACCATGCAGACACAGCAGAGGTCAGCATGAGCTGGGCATTGCCATTAGACTTGGTTTCACCTGCATACTAGGCAGTGACAAATTAATGCTGTGCCAATCTGTGCTATACACTGCATTCATATAATCATTATGGAATTTGAATGAACAAAATCCATATATTGAAATTATGTTATATTATTGAGGGGCACTAGCCCCTCCTATGTCCAGTTTTTGGAGTGTGTGCACAAACTTTGTCTTACACAAGCCATTGACAATGAATGGACAATTTTGAGTGTTTGTGTAAACATAAACATCGCGTAACACAAACATTGATGACGAAGGTGAGGACGCAAATTGTGATGATGATGTACGATGAGCGCCCCTCACTTCACACAGATGTGATTGTATATGTGTATATATATATATATATATATATATTTTTTTTTTTCATGTTTCATGTTTACACACAGAGATTACATACAGCCATAATCTCGAATACAGTAGAGTAGAGAAAGGAAGGGAACTACCTCTGGCAGGCAGTAGAAATGGAGTGCAGGAGGTCGGCCTCAAGCTCAATGCCAAGAAAACAAAGGTAATGCTAGTCGACACAGAGGACAAAACCATTGCCACTGCAATGCTTGAGCCAGTCGACCTCAGGGTCTGGACTGCCTCAACTAAACAGGACCTGAAGGTCCGGAGAGAACTTGCCTGGAATGACGTACATGGGATGAGGAGAGTGTGGAAATCAGACCTTTGGGGAAAAGACCTTAAGAGGCGGCTGTTCATAGTTACGTGTGGAGTCTGTATACTGCTGTATGGGGCTGAGGCATGGACCCTCACAGTCACAGCACAACAGGAAAGCCCTGGATGGAGTTCAAGAATGCTATGAATGGCACTACAGCAGGTGTCACATAGCCTGGCTAATAAGCCAGGTCTGGTTTATTAGCCAGGCTAGGTGTCACATGGACGGACCGCATCAAGGATGAGACTGGCAGGGCACTGTGTCATGCACCCAGAACTTGATAAAGTAAATTGACTCTGCGGGAGACAACCCAGGGCAAAGCCAGGAGGGGGAAGAGGCGCACCACCTATACGTGGACGCCCTGAGATGCAACAGCTTGGCCTAGCAACAAGAACTTGATGTTAGATATAGGAAAGTGTGGAGGTCAGTGATCCAGGAGTCCAGGCAGTAAATAACTAACTGAGATTAATTTTCATCTCACACTTATATACAATAAATATTACAGCAAAATTAAAGATTTATTTTTCTTTAATGCTTAAGTTTTTGAGTGGTGTAAACCACTCCTACAACTGGCTTTGTTAGTCTGTGCAGAAAAAATGAGCATGGTTGCTATGTTCACCCGGGTGTGATTTCATTATTGAGTGGTGTAAACCACTCCTACAACTGGCTTTGTTTTGAGTGGTGTAAACCACTCCTACAACTGGCTTTGTTAGTCTGTGCAGAAAAAATGAGCATGGTTGCTATGTTTACCCTGTTCACCCGGGTGTGATTTCATTACGTCAGACATGATTTCATTACGTCAGACAGGCTATATAAGACCTTAGACCACTCAGTTCACACGGGTGTGATTTTTTAATATATGTATTTACTATTTTTCCCTTCTCAAATACTTTTTATCCATACTTAACCACCTCATAACATCATACATAAGTACATAAACTTGTGTTATTCTATGTGCCATCTAGTGGCCCACTAGATGGCACCTAATCTAAAACCATTTAGTTAAAACTCTCATGAATGTCTGATACATACTAGTGTAACTAAACTGTTAACAGAATTGTGGATTTTTTTTATTGGCCTCTCTTCTTCACTATCTTCCTTGTATTCTCTTCACTATTTTCCAATAGTTCATTACTCCTCTGTCTGTGTAATAAATAGTAATTTGACAGAGATCACAAGAAACAAAGCCAGATTAGCCAAAATATACGTTTATCCAGAAGAACATTTGAAGCATTAAATCTATCTTTTAAACATCTACACAAGGGACGCATTTAATCCAGTGATTTGATTTGATTTGATTTGATTTTTGTCAGCCTGGACAACAGTTTGAGTCTGCACAGTTTTGTTTATAGCAAACACAGGCAAACAAGAAAGAACGAAATTCTAATACACATTTAGTGATGGTGAAATAAATGAATTTCAAATAAAGTTATGTGGTTCTATGATTACAGCATATAGCATATTGTTAAATCAACCCTTAATCATAAAAAACGCGTGGAAGGTCTGTAATTTACACACACACACACACACACTGTTACAGGAAGTACAGTTTTGCTGACTGTGGCAGATGATTGGAACCCTTAAAGATCCAGTCCTTAATACTGATATTAATCCGGAAATTAGTTTATCCAAAAGATGAAATGTAATTGCCAGAGCTCTAAATTATTCACAAATCTCCCTTTTTGAATACATAGCCTACAATGACAAAACTATTGCTGAAACATAACTAGTTATAAAACTCAATATGGGTTGTTATTTACAGGATCAAAATGTCACAGAAGACACGCTTTTGGTGCAAAAAAAAAAACAAAACAGGAAGTACAGTTTTGCTGACTGTGGCAGATGATTGGAACCCTTAAAGATCCAGTCCTTAATACTGATATTAATCCGGAAATTAGTTTTCATCCAAAAGATGAAATGTAATTGCCAGAGCTCTAAATTCACAAATCTCCCTTTTTGAATACATAGCCTACAATGACAAAACTATTGCTGAAACATAACTAGTTATAAAACTCAATATGGGTTGTTATTCACAGAATCAAAATGTCACAGAAGACACGCTTTTGGTGCAAATTGTTGGAGTGGTGCTTTAAAGTATTGTTTTCACCCTTATCTTCTTCCTTAAATCAACTGACGAATTGTGCCAGCTGAGTCAGCAAAGTAAAGTCTTACAAATTGGGAAGTGTGTTTACTGAATGGGAAGACAAGGACACAGGTCATTCCAGTAGCCTACACTTCCATTGGCCTGAAACGAACCATGTCAGTGGAATTCAACAGCAGTTTAGGGCAGCTGGACGTAGACTATCTGAATCCAAAAGCTGCTGATGAGAATCTCAAGATGAGACTCTATGGAGATGAACCTTCAGGTAAGAACACACAATTATTATTCACACAAAACTGACAGTTTGGTATAACACTCCCTAATATGAACCCTGTGTCTATGGTGCATTATATAATCATCTTATAACACTGTATAATTAATTAACGTTATAACACATAAAAACATTTATCATAGCACACTATAAACCGTGTAATCTGCTTATTCTTTCTGGGGTCACCACAGCGAATCATCTGCCTTCATCTCACCCTGTCCTCTGCCTTTTTTCTCTCATACCAACTAACTTCATGCCCTCTTCGGTGATGATGTCAACAGGGTAATAAACTGTGGTCGCGTGAACGTGCGCAGACTCATAACGATTTAAGTCATAGATCATGTTTGCAACTTAATATGGCAGTGTTTACTCTATCAATCAGATGTTGGGAAACCTTGGCAAAATTGCACAAAACACAATCACCCAAATGAGTATCAAGAGAAACTCCTCACTTCACACATCACATCATATGCCAGCCTGGAATGTGGAGACAATAGTCAGTCTTAGAGTGAAGAACACAGACTCCTGAATAGATGATAATTATTTCAATTTATTGCATTCCTTATTTACTGTGTGCTTTCTTCTCATACCAAGTTCATGCAAGTGTATCTTACGAAAATGACACTCATAATTCACTCACCGATTAGCATAGCAAATAGCAGAAATGACACTATTTGAATCTTTAAATATTGAATAATTGTTTATGGCTGGTGATCTGATTTAGACTAACAACCATCGTCATCCGTTTCGGTTCCAAACACCTCCACCTCACAGAGAGTCAGGATTTCATTTTTTCCAGGAATCACAATATTGACAAACTGACCCTCCATCCCATTACAGGTAAAGGTCTTTGTGTTGCCAGCTGGGATAGAGTCAATTACAGCACATCTGATCGAAAAGAGAAAACAGATGTTACAAATACACATACTGTACACACTACAACTGTTGCTGTAATACATAGAACATGCGGATTTCAGCGCCATTGATCCTTTCATGACACCAGTCATGGATACAGTCCCATGTAACTCTATCACTTAACATTGTAAAAAATAGCAGAAGTGATGCACGAGTGAATCTTTAAAGGCTGTAAATTTAAAAAAAGCATTATAGTTTGTGAACAGATTTAGACTAACGATTTCCATCATCGGATATGGCAGCAATGTCAACCAGTGTGTCAGATATTGGAGAATATTGAGCTAGTTGTCCATCTTGTGCCAATGAATGCCACAGACGAAAAACAGTCTAAGTCCACACTATTTATCCATAATGTATAAATGATAGATAAGGGGCCAGGACAACGAGGCCTTTTTGTGGAGGGGTCAGAATGAAATTTGGACTTAGACTGTTTTTCGTCTGTGGTACTCTGAATGTCCACCTAAATACAGATAAGCACATAATATTTATGGAGGAATACGCCATCAATTACTGTACAAAAATATCAAATTATGCACATGTGAATTAATCTTTCAAATCATATGAATGTAAATAATCAATAATTATGTATGCTTTGTGATCAGATTTACACTTGACTAACCATCATCTTCCTTTTTGGTCCCAAACACTTCAACTTCACAGAGAGTCAGGATTTCATTTTCTCCAGGAATCACAATATTGACAAACTGACCCTCCATCCCATTACAGGTAAAGGTCTTTGTGTTGCCAGCTGGGATAGAGTCAATTACAGCACATCTGACCGAAAAGAGAAAACAGATGTTACAAATACACATTACAACTGTTGCTGTAATACATAGAACATTGTGTCAGAGTCAAAAAAACTATGGTACACTGCATGGTGCAAACCTATGTTAGTTTTTAAAATGTTATCTCTAGTCTATTCACTTCAGACTCAATGTATTCCTGCAAAGCAAGCAATAAGTACATACGTAGGATTTCCATTTCCATTGTCGTTCAGGGAGTTTCCAATGCGGATCTCAGCTCCATTGATCCTTGTATGACAGCAGTCTTTTCTGTTGGTGATGTTGACAGAATTCACTTTGTAAGTCTTCTGCAGGTCAACTCTCCACCAGGGTTTGGTCTCTCCGTTTGTGTGGGTACAGGAGTTCTGTGACCAGACATTGGCACGATTCCCATCAATGGCTCTTTCCGGAGCTCCTTCCGGAGTTCCTAGATTATCTAATCTAATCGAAGACTGTGCTGCTTGTCCACCTCGTGCCACATTTTCACCTACATGAAGGTATTTTAGACAATTTTTATGGAGGGTTACAGTCCCATTCATGGTCACGTGTAACTCTATCACTTAACATTGTAAGAAATAGCAGAAGTGATTTACGAGTGAATCTTTAAAGGCATAGGACTGTAAATTTAAAAAAAGCATTATGGTTTGTGAACAGATTTAGACTAACGATTTCCATCATCGGATATGGCAGCAATGTCAACCAGTGTGTCAGATATTGGAGAATGAGCTAGTTGTCCATCTTGTGCCAATGAATGCCACAGACGAAAAACAGTCTAAGTTCACACTATTTATCCATAATGTATAAATGATGGGGCCAGGACAACGAGGCCTTTTTGTGGAGGGGTCAGAATGAAATTTGGACTTGGACTGTTTTTCGTCTGTGGTACTCTGAATGTCCACATAAATACAGATAAGCACATAATATTTATGGAGGAATACGCCATCAATTACTGTACAAAAATATCAAATTATGCACATGTGAATTAATCTTTCAAATCATATGAATGTAAATAATCAATAATTATGTATGCTTTGTGATCAGATTTACACTTGACTAACCATCATCTTCCTTTTTGGTCCCAAACACTTCAACTTCACAGAGAGTCAGGATTTCATTTTCTCCAGGAATCACAATATTGACAAACTGACCCTCCATCCCATTACAGGTAAAGGTCTTTGTGTTGCCAGCTGGGATAGAGTCAATTACAGCACATCTGACCGAAAAGAGAAAACAGATGTTACAAATACACATTACAACTGTTGCTGTAATACATAGAACATTGTGTCAGAGTCAAAATAACTATGGTACAATGCATGGTGCAAACCTATGTTAGTTTTTAAAATGTTATCTCTAGTCTATTCACTTCAGACTCAATGTATTCCTGCAAAGCAAGCAATAAGTACAGACGTAGGATTTCCATTTCCATTGTCGTTCAGGGAGTTTCCAATGCGGATCTCAGCTCCATTGATCCTTGTATGACAGCAGTCTTGTCTGTTGGTGATCTTGACAGAATTCACTTTGTAAGTCTTCTGCAGGTCAACTCTCCACCAGGGTTTGGTCTCTCCGTTTGTGTGGGTACAGGAGTTCTGTGACCAGACATTGGCACGATTCCCATCAATGGCTCTTTCCGGAGTTCCTCGACCTAGATGATCTAATCTAGTCGAAGACTGTGCTGCTTGTCTACCTCGTGCCACATTTTCACCTACATGAAGGTATTTTAGACAATTTTTATGGAGGGTTACAGTCCCATTCATGGTCACGTGTAACTCTATCACTTAACATTGTAAGAAATGCCACAGACGAAAAACAGTCTAAGTCCACACTATTTATCCATAATGTATAAATGATAGATAAGGGGCCAGCACAACGAGGCCTTTTCGTGGAGGGGTCAGAATGAAATTTGGACTTGGACTGTTTTTCGTCTGTGGTACTCTGAATGTCTACCTAAATACAGATAAGAACATAATATTTATGGAGGAATACTCCATCAATTACTGTACAAAAATATCAAATAGCAGAAATTATGCACATGTGAATTAATCTTTCAAATCATATGAATGTAAATAATCAACAATTATGTATGCTTTGTGATCAGATTTACAGTTGACTAACCATTATCTTCCTTTTTGGTCCCAAACACTTCAACTTCACAGAGAGTCAGGATTTCATTTTCTCCAGGAATCACAATATTGACAAACTGACCCTCCATCCCATTACAGGTAAAGGTCTTTGTGTTGCCAGCTGGGATAGAGTCAATTACAGCACATCTGACCGAAAAGAGAAAACAGATGTTACAAATACACATTACAACTGTTGCTGTAATACATAGAACATTGTGTCAGAGTCAAAATAACTATGGTACAATGCATGGTGCAAACCTATGTTAGTTTTTAAAATGTTATCTCTAGTCTATTCACTTCAGACTCAATGTATTCCTGCAAAGCAAGCAATAAGTACATACGTAGGATTTCCATTTCCATTGTCGTTCAGGGAGTTTCCAATGCGGATCTCAGCTCCATTGATCCTTGTATGACAGCAGTCTTTTCTGTTGGTGATGTTGACAGAATTCACTTTGTAAGTCTTCTGCAGGTCAACTCTCCACCAGGGTTTGGTCTCTCCGTTTGTGTGGGTACAGGAGTTCTGTGACCAGACATTGGCACGATTCCCATCAATGGCTCTTTCCGGAGTTCCTCGACCTAGATGATCTAATCTAGTCGAAGACTGTGCTGCTTGTCCACCTCGTGCCACATTTTCACCTGCATAAAGGTATTTATTAAGATAACTAGAATTTTGCGGGCCTTTGGCCCGCTCATCCTAGCAAAAGTAATATTTGTACAGTAAATATGGCAGTTGTGGGGAAGCGATGTGGTGCATATGGATTCGGGTGGCGTGCAGGATTTTTTGTGCATGGAGATGTGCTAACAGAGTGGTTTGGTAGGAGAAGGAGCACGGATAAACGGCCATGTGCTTGTGTACCCCCCTTCTATTAGGGTAGAAGGATATGTATAGAGGGATGCAGTCCCATTTGTCACTTATAAAGCCATCAGTTAGCATATAGCAAATACCATATAAATGGTGCATGTGTGAATCTTTTTGGTCCCAAACATTATAATATTTCATGTACACAATATTGTTGCCATGACTAGCAAAGTTATAAAAATATAATTAGTCAGAGTGATTAGAATGCACTTTGTCTCATAACATTGATTAAAAAGACTATTTAAAGTATTTTACTCATAATACACACTCCATAATGCATAATCCATACTTTCCATGCTGATGAGGCATATCTCCCCAGTAAAAACAAACAGCACGAGGATAAGATCGCCGGTCATCATCCTGCGAAATAAATTACATCAGTGAGTGAACTCTTTCAAATTGATCATTTCAGGGAAATGTCAGGTACACTTAAGGTCAGGCATGCAGCTCTTTAATGAACAGAAAATCCATGTTCAAGTAGATTTCACCAAATCAGGAGAGAGTATCGATTTATCAGCTTCACTTATTGTCTAGTTACAAATTTGTATACTCATTTACTTTTGTCATCACTTTCAATTTCAATTTCATTTAACTATGCATTCTCTCTCCTGATTGGATCAAATTGGTATGATGACCTGAAAATTCATTTTCTGTTTACTAAAGAGCTGGTGATACAGGGAGACATGTTACTGCGCAAACACTCTAGCAGTGATTTTTTGGTCAAAGACACTGAGCTCATCTAACCCTGGATAACCATATATAGAGAAGACTGGATCATCACCTAGATCTGCATACTGTATATGGAGCCGGCCAGCAACTCTACATCTGACCTCAAACCTTATATCTCCATATATGGAGCTGACCTGTTCTGACATTCCATATGTTGATCCGTCCCCACCCGTCCTTCCTGTTCTGACATTCCAAATTAATTCCATATGTTGATCTGACCCCCCATGCCAAAGCGCCAGCGCTCGCCCAGCAGTCTGCCGTCACCCAAGTGGATGCATGCACGCGACCTTGCCCCTTTAGGGCGACCTACTGGTATACAGTACTTGAGCTTAGATTCTGCCACTAAATATTTGCAATAGGGGTTACTGAATTAATGTTATTATAGAATATCAGTAAACTGAATAATGCATGAATATTTGGTATGTTGTGTATCACCATATGAATGAATATGTGCAGTCTATCAACAATGAACATATTGATGAATATAGTATTCATCTAACAACATTAACAACCATCCTTTTATGTTGTGGAATATTATTTAGCAGTCTCCAGTGGGTATCAACTACTGCGAGTAAATTGGTCAAAATGTCTAATGATAATTTGTAAATAAACCAGTAATTACTTTCCATACACAAAGTAATGATAAGTTACACAAAATAGTGTAATTAACTCTCATGTTTGTGGACATTCTCTCAAACCTTAACTTTGTAACTACAGTATCTACAGTATTGTATATAGAGTATATAGAGAGAAAAGGATATCACCAGATACATACCTTGAATCTGCAGTGACCGACTCAAGTATTTGGCGGCTTGCCACTCTGGAATCTGGAATGGAGAGACCAGAACATTACGTGTTTTATAGTGTTTGGGGAGGACACTGGCCAGGTGTCTCCCCCTCTGCAGATTGCCAGCTCCGCCCTCCCAATCCAGCACTGCAAAGGGATTGGGTTAAGCATGCCTGACACAGAACAGCATACACATTCCTTAAAGGTACAGGGGCCGTCACCCCCCCCCCCCCCCCCCTTAAAAACAGGGTCCCAAAGGGAACCCTGGCCCAAAATGTGGAATATGAGTTGCCCCTGGGCAGTCTAGGACCAAATGTCAGTTTCCTTTTTGCCTTCATTGGTACTACCTAAAGGTGTTAAAAAACCCAATAACTCTTTAATATGGTGTATTTTAGATGCATTTTAATTATGGTGTTTTTTGGAATACTTGAATGAGAGTAATATTCCTTTATTTGGCCACAATGACTCTACTTTTTAATAGGCTACAACAGTTCAAAATGGTTACATACCTCAACTGATGTCTTCCATAACTTCAGCTGGTGATCATGGCCACGGCGCATACTGTCTACATGGCCCCTAGCAGCATTGATGCTCTGACTGACTCCCAGGCTGTTAAGGGTCTGGAACATTTTTTGAGAGCAGCCCTGCCTCCAACATTCGACGCCCTAGACAACTTTGCACACATTTCTGTTTTTGCAAGCTAGGTGTATACAAGATGATTGACAGCACCATGCCTGCCCTCTTGTCTAAAAGTCCTTGGGCTTCTGTCAGTGTAAAGGGTCTAAATAAAAGTAAATGTAAATGAATAATTTATATTAAATGTCAATATTATTAGATGTATACAAATCATTTTTATTACTTGATTAAAGTATCATACCTCCACTTTTTAGCTTCAATCTTGTGGTGTTTGGTGTGGCGACTTGTCTTGCCTCGGGAAACATTGACTGGAGGCAGTTTAAGGTAAGTGGGGCCTTCCCCTCCCCCCACTCCAGGCACTTCTTCCATGATAATTGAGATATCACTTCTGGATAAACATTCTTCGTGAAAGGCCCTCTTCTTTGTCTTGTACTAGTATGTTCCTCTATAATTAACAAATAGATATTCCAAAATAAATAAAGGAAATGTTTCAGTAATCAAACCATATAATCTTGATTAGGCCTATATATCAATCTGTAGGCTAATGAATGGTTATTATGTAAATCAATGACAATATAACTGGCAGTTCTAATATTCCTCCACCCCCATTACACATGTAGTAGGCCTATAATATAATCAATTGACATGTAGGAAAATATGATGTGTTTGATGTGATGTTTGGGATGGGTGATGCAGTAGAGGGACAAGAGGGTGAACCTTGTGATGTTACAGAGGTGATGAAAATGTTCTCTTTGGGGTTGTTTTTCTTTTGGGGTCGGGTGATGCCGTTGATTTTGATGGAGATCCTATTGATGTTGAACGATCAAGTGCTGTATATAGTCTTTTCTTTCCCCTTTTCAGTTTGCACTTAGTTTGAAGAAAATATGTACAGATGTTGCAGACATATGTTTTGTCATTAGGAGAAAATTGTGGAAAAAACTATTTTGATGTCGCCGTACTCGTCATATTCAGTAGCACTCTTCTGCTGTATCCCTTTAAAGTTTTTTGGAATATCAATCCACAATTTTCGCATTTACTCACTGGGCTGGTAATAGACGCCATGCTTACTTGTCGTTTTTCTTCTAATGAGCTGAGAAACATCGGTGATGATGAGGTCAACAGGGTAATAAACTGTGGTCGCGTGAACGTGCGCAGACTCATAACGATTTAAGTCATAGATCATGTTACAGAAAGCCTCGAGACGCGACAGTGAAACCTGGTGTAATAATTCGTCCGAACCGGTAGGGGATCACCGCTGCCAAATGGGGACGAGGGAATCGGAGCGATAAACACAACGAATAAGAGTGGGCAAAACATTGAAGCGACTGACAAAAGAAGGGACGTAAAGGCTCGGTTCAAATCGCGAGTTGGATTTTCTCGGCCGGGGCTAAGTTTGAATTAGTGTAAAACGTTTGTGGCCCTTCACTTTTTGGATTCATTGTGCAGAAAAGGGTAAGAAGCGTTCCTTATGGAAACATGCGCCGTTTCTGAACAGCGGTGGGACGTGCCCAGGGTGTGACCTCATCTCGGAGCTACAGAATGAGCGTAGGGAGAGGGCACATATGGGGCTAACTTTATATATGTTTGATTGCAACTTACTATGGCAGTGTTTACTCTATCAATCAGATGTTGGGAAACCTTGGCAAAATTGCACAAAACACAATCACCCAAATGAGTATCAAGAGAAACTCCTCACTTCATCCTCACATCACATCATATGCCAGCCTGGAATGTGGAGACAATAGTCAGTCTTAGAGTGAAGAACACAGACTCCTGAATAGATGATAATTATTTCAATTTATTGCATTCCTTATATGATGATTTCAGGTGTGCCAGTACAGTACAGTACAGTACAGTACAGTACAGTACAGTACAGTACAGTAGAGGGTACAGTAGAGGGACCCCCACACGGTAACTGTCATTTCTCAACCGTTTCGGACGCGGGGTGGCACGCCGGAACCGGCCCGGGCCCCTGGGCGCGTTCCTGGGGGTCTGGAATCAAATCATTTAAATCAGAATCAAAGTGTGTAATGTTAAATTAACACAAACCATTTTTAAAAACATGTTTATTTTAAAATATTTTATACAAATAAAAACTTGAAAAAAGCTATGTACATTTCTAGACTTTTTTTCTTTTTACATATTCCACAAGGGATCCTGGATGGAGTGGCCACACTTGTCTTCCTCTCTCCTGAGTGTGTCTCCCAACCACAGTGGTGGTCCTGGATTCGGGAAATGAGTGGTAGAATTTGCCTCCTAGCACTAGATGAGGTGCATTGTATGACCACATGGTATGTATGACATTTAACAATAATATTACTTCAACACCTCATTACATATTTTTTTCTTTTAATGAGCCACATTTTAATGATGCTGTCCTTGAAGCAAGCAAGGCATGTGCTTCCCAACTTCACAGCCAGCTTTAACCCATTCTGGGCGGGAACTTAACATAATTGACAGATAATCTTTATTACTTCTTTGACTATTATTGCTTCATCCTCTTTACGAATGACAATGCAAGAGTTTCACAATATTACCAATTACAAACTCCTGGGAGAAAGGTTTGTGCACTCCGTCCTGAACTAAACAGAGTTTGTTCTGTATCTTACATAAAATAAGAAATATAGACTTCCATCCACATTTCACTTTTTGTGAATATACTGAAAAACAATGAAAAAACGGTGAATACATTAAAAGATTTTGCCATCATACAAAAATGTCAAGATGATTCAGACTCACTCTCATATCCACCATGCAGACACAGCAGAGGTCAGCATGAGCTGGGCATTGCCATTAGACTTGGTTTCACCTGCATACTAGGCAGTGACAAATTAATGCTGTGCCAATCTGTGCTATACACTGCATTCATATAATCATTATGGAATTTGAATGAACAAAATCCATATATTGAAATTATGTTATATTATTGAGGGGCACTAGCCCCTCCTATGTCCAGTTTTTGGAGTGTGTGCACAAACTTTGTCTTACACAAGCCATTGACAATGAATGGACAATTTTGAGTGTTTGTGTAAACATAAACATCGCGTAACACAAACATTGATGACGAAGGTGAGGACGCAAATTGTGATGATGATGTACGATGAGCGCCCCTCACTTCACACAGATGTGATTGTATATGTGTATATATATATATATATATATATATATTTTTTTTTTCATGTTTCATGTTTACACACAGAGATTACATACAGCCATAATCTCGAATACAGTAGAGTAGAGAAAGGAAGGGAACTACCTCTGGCAGGCAGTAGAAATGGAGTGCAGGAGGTCGGCCTCAAGCTCAATGCCAAGAAAACAAAGGTAATGCTAGTCGACACAGAGGACAAAACCATTGCCACTGCAATGCTTGAGCCAGTCGACCTCAGGGTCTGGACTGCCTCAACTAAACAGGACCTGAAGGTCCGGAGAGAACTTGCCTGGAATGACGTACATGGGATGAGGAGAGTGTGGAAATCAGACCTTTGGGGAAAAGACCTTAAGAGGCGGCTGTTCATAGTTACGTGTGGAGTCTGTATACTGCTGTATGGGGCTGAGGCATGGACCCTCACAGTCACAGCACAACAGGAAAGCCCTGGATGGAGTTCAAGAATGCTATGAATGGCACTACAGCAGGTGTCACATAGCCTGGCTAATAAGCCAGGTCTGGTTTATTAGCCAGGCTAGGTGTCACATGGACGGACCGCATCAAGGATGAGACTGGCAGGGCACTGTGTCATGCACCCAGAACTTGATAAAGTAAATTGACTCTGCGGGAGACAACCCAGGGCAAAGCCAGGAGGGGGAAGAGGCGCACCACCTATACGTGGACGCCCTGAGATGCAACAGCTTGGCCTAGCAACAAGAACTTGATGTTAGATATAGGAAAGTGTGGAGGTCAGTGATCCAGGAGTCCAGGCAGTAAATAACTAACTGAGATTAATTTTCATCTCACACTTATATACAATAAATATTACAGCAAAATTAAAGATTTATTTTTCTTTAATGCTTAAGTTTTTGAGTGGTGTAAACCACTCCTACAACTGGCTTTGTTAGTCTGTGCAGAAAAAATGAGCATGGTTGCTATGTTCACCCGGGTGTGATTTCATTATTGAGTGGTGTAAACCACTCCTACAACTGGCTTTGTTTTGAGTGGTGTAAACCACTCCTACAACTGGCTTTGTTAGTCTGTGCAGAAAAAATGAGCATGGTTGCTATGTTTACCCTGTTCACCCGGGTGTGATTTCATTACGTCAGACATGATTTCATTACGTCAGACAGGCTATATAAGACCTTAGACCACTCAGTTCACACGGGTGTGATTTTTTAATATATGTATTTACTATTTTTCCCTTCTCAAATACTTTTTATCCATACTTAACCACCTCATAACATCATACATAAGTACATAAACTTGTGTTATTCTATGTGCCATCTAGTGGCCCACTAGATGGCACCTAATCTAAAACCATTTAGTTAAAACTCTCATGAATGTCTGATACATACTAGTGTAACTAAACTGTTAACAGAATTGTGGATTTTTTTTATTGGCCTCTCTTCTTCACTATCTTCCTTGTATTCTCTTCACTATTTTCCAATAGTTCATTACTCCTCTGTCTGTGTAATAAATAGTAATTTGACAGAGATCACAAGAAACAAAGCCAGATTAGCCAAAATATACGTTTATCCAGAAGAACATTTGAAGCATTAAATCTATCTTTTAAACATCTACACAAGGGACGCATTTAATCCAGTGATTTGATTTGATTTGATTTGATTTTTGTCAGCCTGGACAACAGTTTGAGTCTGCACAGTTTTGTTTATAGCAAACACAGGCAAACAAGAAAGAACGAAATTCTAATACACATTTAGTGATGGTGAAATAAATGAATTTCAAATAAAGTTATGTGGTTCTATGATTACAGCATAGAGCATATTGTTAAATCAACCCTTAATCATAAAAAACGCGTGGAAGGTCTGTAATTTACACACACACACACACACACTGTTACAGGAAGTACAGTTTTGCTGACTGTGGCAGATGATTGGAACCCTTAAAGATCCAGTCCTTAATACTGATATTAATCCGGAAATTAGTTTATCCAAAAGATGAAATGTAATTGCCAGAGCTCTAAATTATTCACAAATCTCCCTTTTTGAATACATAGCCTACAATGACAAAACTATTGCTGAAACATAACTAGTTATAAAACTCAATATGGGTTGTTATTTACAGGATCAAAATGTCACAGAAGACACGCTTTTGGTGCAAAAAAAAACAAAACAGGAAGTACAGTTTTGCTGACTGTGGCAGATGATTGGAACCCTTAAAGATCCAGTCCTTAATACTGATATTAATCCGGAAATTAGTTTTCATCCAAAAGATGAAATGTAATTGCCAGAGCTCTAAATTATTCACAAATCTCCCTTTTTGAATACATAGCCTACAATGACAAAACTATTGCTGAAACATAACTAGTTATAAAACTCAATATGGGTTGTTATTTACAGGATCAAAATGTCACAGAAGACACGCTTTTGGTGCAAAAAAAAACAAAACAGGAAGTACAGTTTTGCTGACTGTGGCAGATGATTGGAACCCTTAAAGATCCAGTCCTTAATACTGATATTAATCCGGAAATTAGTTTATCCAAAAGATGAAATGTAATTGCCAGAGCTCTAAATTATTCACAAATCTCCCTTTTTGAATACATAGCCTACAATGACAAAACTATTGCTGAAACATAACTAGTTATAAAACTCAATATGGGTTGTTATTCACAGAATCAAAATGTCACAGAAGACACGCTTTTGGTGCAAATTGTTGGAGTGGTGCTTTAAAGTATTGTTTTCACCCTTATCTTCTTCCTTAAATCAACTGACGAATTGTGCCAGCTGAGTCAGCAAAGTAAAGTCTTACAAATTGGGAAGTGTGTTTACTGAATGGGAAGACAAGGACACAGGTCATTCCAGTAGCCTACACTTCCATTGGCCTGAAACGAACCATGTCAGTGGAATTCAACAGCAGTTTAGGGCAGCTGGACGTAGACTATCTGAATCCAAAAGCTGCTGATGAGAATCTCAAGATGAGACTCTATGGAGATGAACCTTCAGGTAAGAACACACAATTATTATTCACACAAAACTGACAGTTTGGTATAACACTCCCTAATATGAACCCTGTGTCTATGGTGCATTATATAATCATCTTATAACACTGTATAATTAATTAACGTTATAACACATAAAAACATTTATCATAGCACACTATAAACCGTGTAATCTGCTTATTCTTTCTGGGGTCACCACAGCGAATCATCTGCCTTCATCTCACCCTGTCCTCTGCCTTTTTTCTCTCATACCAACTAACTTCATGCCCTCTTCGGTGATGAGGTCAACAGGGTAATAAACTGTGGTCACGTGAACGTGCGCAGACTCATAACGATTTAAGTCATAGATCATGTTTGCAACTTAATATGGCAGTGTTTACTCTATCAATCAGATGTTGGGAAACCTTGGCAAAATTGCACAAAACACAATCACCCAAATGAGTATCAAGAGAAACTCCTCACTTCACACATCACATCATATGCCAGCCTGGAATGTGGAGACAATAGTCAGTCTTAGAGTGAAGAACACAGACTCCTGAATAGATGATAATTATTTCAATTTATTGCATTCCTTATTTACTGTGTGCTTTCTTCTCATACCAAGTTCATGCAAGTGTATCTTACGAAAATGACACTCATAATTCACTCACCGATTAGCATAGCAAATAGCAGAAATGACACTATTTGAATCTTTAAATATTGAATAATTGTTTATGGCTGGTGATCTGATTTAGACTAACAACCATCGTCATCCGTTTCGGTTCCAAACACCTCCACCTCACAGAGAGTCAGGATTTCATTTTTTCCAGGAATCACAATATTGACAAACTGACCCTCCATCCCATTACAGGTAAAGGTCTTTGTGTTGCCAGCTGGGATAGAGTCAATTACAGCACATCTGATCGAAAAGAGAAAACAGATGTTACAAATACACATACTGTACACACTACAACTGTTGCTGTAATACATAGAACATGCGGATTTCAGCGCCATTGATCCTTTCATGACACCAGTCATGGATACAGTCCCATGTAACTCTATCACTTAACATTGTAAAAAATAGCAGAAGTGATGCACGAGTGAATCTTTAAAGGCTGTAAATTTAAAAAAAGCATTATAGTTTGTGAACAGATTTAGACTAACGATTTCCATCATCGGATATGGCAGCAATGTCAACCAGTGTGTCAGATATTGGAGAATATTGAGCTAGTTGTCCATCTTGTGCCAATGAATGCCACAGACGAAAAACAGTCTAAGTCCACACTATTTATCCATAATGTATAAATGATAGATAAGGGGCCAGGACAACGAGGCCTTTTTGTGGAGGGGTCAGAATGAAATTTGGACTGTTTTTCGTCTGTGGTACTCTGAATGTCCACCTAAATACAGATAAGCACATAATATTTATGGAGGAATACGCCATCAATTACTGTACAAAAATATCAAATTATGCACATGTGAATTAATCTTTCAAATCATATGAATGTAAATAATCAATAATTATGTATGCTTTGTGATCAGATTTACACTTGACTAACCATCATCTTCCTTTTTGGTCCCAAACACTTCAACTTCACAGAGAGTCAGGATTTCATTTTCTCCAGGAATCACAATATTGACAAACTGACCCTCCATCCCATTACAGGTAAAGGTCTTTGTGTTGCCAGCTGGGATAGAGTCAATTACAGCACATCTGACCGAAAAGAGAAAACAGATGTTACAAATACACATTACAACTGTTGCTGTAATACATAGAACATTGTGTCAGAGTCAAAATAACTATGGTACAATGCATGGTGCAAACCTATGTTAGTTTTTAAAATGTTATCTCTAGTCTATTCACTTCAGACTCAATGTATTCCTGCAAAGCAAGCAATAAGTACATACGTAGGATTTCCATTTCCATTGTCGTTCAGGGAGTTTCCAATGCGGATCTCAGCTCCATTGATCCTTGTATGACAGCAGTCTTTTCTGTTGGTGATGTTGACAGAATTCACTTTGTAAGTCTTCTGCAGGTCAACTCTCCACCAGGGTTTGGTCTCTCCGTTTGTGTGGGTACAGGAGTTCTGTGACCAGACATTGGCACGATTCCCATCAATGGCTCTTTCCGGAGTTCCTCGACCTAGATGATCTAATCTAGTCGAAGACTGTGCTGCTTGTCTACCTCGTGCCACATTTTCACCTACATGAAGGTATTTTAGACAATTTTTATGGAGGGTTACAGTCCCATTCATGGTCACGTGTAACTCTATCACTTAACATTGTAAGAAATGCCACAGACGAAAAACAGTCTAAGTCCACACTATTTATCCATAATGTATAAATGATAGATAAGGGGCCAGCACAACGAGGCCTTTTCGTGGAGGGGTCAGAATGAAATTTGGACTTGGACTGTTTTTCGTCTGTGGTACTCTGAATGTCTACCTAAATACAGATAAGAACATAATATTTATGGAGGAATACTCCATCAATTACTGTACAAAAATATCAAATAGCAGAAATTATGCACATGTGAATTAATCTTTCAAATCATATGAATGTAAATAATCAACAATTATGTATGCTTTGTGATCAGATTTACAGTTGACTAACCATTATCTTCCTTTTTGGTCCCAAACACTTCAACTTCACAGAGAGTCAGGATTTCATTTTCTCCAGGAATCACAATATTGACAAACTGACCCTCCATCCCATTACAGGTAAAGGTCTTTGTGTTGCCAGCTGGGATAGAGTCAATTACAGCACATCTGACCGAAAAGAGAAAACAGATGTTACAAATACACATTACAACTGTTGCTGTAATACATAGAACATTGTGTCAGAGTCAAAATAGCTATGGTACAATGCATGGTGCAAACCTATGTTAGTTTTTAAAATGTTATCTCTAGTCTATTCACTTCAGACTCAATGTATTCCTGCAAAGCAAGCAATAAGTACATACGTAGGATTTCCATTTCCATTGTCGTTCAGGGAGTTTCCAATGCGGATCTCAGCTCCATTGATCCTTGTATGACAGCAGTCTTTTCTGTTGGTGATGTTGACAGAATTCACTTTGTAAGTCTTCTGCAGGTCAACTCTCCACCAGGGTTTGGTCTCTCCGTTTGTGTGGGTACAGGAGTTCTGTGACCAGACATTGGCACGATTCCCATCAATGGCTCTTTCCGGAGTTCCTCGACCTAGATGATCTAATCTAGTCGAAGACTGTGCTGCTTGTCCACCTCGTGCCACATTTTCACCTGCATGAAGGTATTTATTAAGATAACTAGAATTTTGCGGGCCTTTGGCCCGCTCATCCTAGCAAAAGTAATATTTGTACAGTAAATATGGCAGTTGTGGGGAAGCGATGTGGTGCATATGGATTCGGGTGGCGTGCAGGATTTTTTGTGCATGGAGATGTGCTAACAGAGTGGTTTGGTAGGAGAAGGAGCACGGATAAACGGCCATGTGCTTGTGTACCCCCTTTCTATTAGGGTAGAAGGATATGTATAGAGGGATGCAGTCCCATTTGTCACTTATAAAGCCATCAGTTAGCATATAGCAAATACCATATAAATGGTGCATGTGTGAATCTTTTTGGTCCCAAACATTATAATATTTCATGTACACAAAATATTGTTGCCATGACTAGCAAAGTTATAACAATATAATTAGTCAGAGTGATTAGAATGCACTTTGTCTCATAACATTGATTAAAAAGACTATTTAAAGTATTTTACTCATAATACACACTCCATAATGCATAATCCATACTTTCCATGCTGATGAGGCATATCTCCCCAGTAAAAACAAACAGCACGAGGATAAGATCGCCGGTCATCATCCTGCGAAATAAATTACATCAGTGAGTGAACTCTTTCAAATTGATCATTTCAGGGAAATGTCAGGTACACTTAAGGTCAGGCATGCAGCTCTTTAATGAACAGAAAATCCATGTTCAAGTAGATTTCACCAAATCAGGAGAGAGTATCGATTTATCAGCTTCACTTATTGTCTAGTTACAAATTTGTATACTCATTTACTTTTGTCATCACTTTCAATTTCAATTTCATTTAACTATGCATTCTCTCTCCTGATTGGATCAAATTGGTATGATGACCTGAAAATTCATTTTCTGTTTACTAAAGAGCTGGTGATACAGGGAGACATGTTACTGCGCAAACACTCTAGCAGTGATTTTTTGGTCAAAGACACTGAGCTCATCTAACCCTGGATAACCATATATAGAGAAGACTGGATCATCACCTAGATCTGCATACTGTATATGGAGCCGGCCAGCAACTCTACATCTGACCTCAAACCTTATATCTCCATATATGGAGCTGACCTGTTCTGACATTCCATATGTTGATCCGTCCCCACCCGTCCTTCCCGTTCTGACATTCCAAATTAATTCCATATGTTGATCTGACCCCCCATGCCAAAGCGCCAGCGCTCGCCCAGCAGTCTGCCGTCACCCAGGTGGATGCATGCACGCAACCTTGCCCCTTTAGGGCGACCTACTGGTATACAGTACTTGAGCTTAGATTCTGCCACTAAATATTTGCAATAGGGGTTACTGAATTAATGTTATTATAGAATATCAGTAAACTGAATAATGCATGAATATTTGGTATGTTGTGTATCACCATATGAATGAATATGTGCAGTCTATCAACAATGAACATATTGATGAATATAGTATTCATCTAACAACATTAACAACCATCCTTTTATGTTGTGCAATATTATTTAGCAGTCTCCAGTGGGTATCAACTACTGCAAGTAAATTGGTCAAAATGTCTAATGATAATTTGTAAATAAACCGGTAATTACTTTCCATACACAAAGTAATGATAAGTTACACAAAATAGTGTAATTAACTCTCATGTTTGTGGACATTCTCTCAAACCTTAACTTTGTAACTACAGTATCTACAGTATTGTATATAGAGTATATAGAGAGAAAAGGATATCACCAGATACATACCTTGAATCTGCAGTGACCGAATCAAGTATTTGGCGGCTTGCCACTCTGGAATATGGAATGGAGAGACCAGAACATTACGTGTTTTATAGTGTTTGGGGAGGACACTGGCCAGGTGTCTCCCCCTCTGCAGATTGCCAGCTCCGCCCTCCCAATCCAGCACTGCAAAGGGATTGGGTTAAGCATGCCTGACACAGAACAGCATACACATTCCTTAAAGGTACAGGGGCCGTCACCCCCCCCCCCCCCCCCCTTAAAAACAGGGTCCCAAAGGGAACCCTGGCCCAAAATGTGGAATATGAGTTGCCCCTGGGCAGTCTAGGACCAAATGTCAGTTTCCTTTTTGCCTTCATTGGTACTACCTAAAGGTGTTCAAAAACCCAATAACTCTTTAATATGGTGTATTTTAGATGCATTTTAATTATGGTGTTTTTTGGAATACTTGAATGAGAGTAATATTCCTTTATTTGGCCACAATGACTCTACTTTTTAATAGGCTACAACAGTTCAAAATGGTTACATACCTCAACTGATGTCTTCCATAACTTCAGCTGGTGATCATGGCCACGGCGCATACTGTCTACATGGCCCCTAGCAGCATTGATGCTCTGACTGACTCCCAGGCTGTTAAGGGTCTGGAACATTTTTTGAGAGCAGCCCTGCCTCCAACATTCGACGCCCTAGACAACTTTGCACACATTTCTGTTTTTGCAAGCTAGGTGTATACAAGATGATTGACAGCACCATGCCTGCCCTCTTGTCTAAAAGTCCTTGGGCTTCTGTCAGTGTAAAGGGTCTAAATAAAAGTAAATGTAAATGAATAATTTATATTAAATGTCAATATTATTAGATGTATACAAATCATTTTTATTACTTGATTAAAGTATCATACCTCCACTTTTTAGCTTCAATCTTGTGGTGTTTGGTGTGGCGACTTGTCTTGCCTCGGGAAACATTGACTGGAGGCAGTTTAAGGTAAGTGGGGCCTTCCCCTCCCCCCACTCCAGGCACTTCTTCCATGATAATTGAGATATCACTTCTGGATAAACATTCTTCGTGAAAGGCCCTCTTCTTTGTCTTGTACTAGTATGTTCCTCTATAATTAACAAATAGATATTCCAAAATAAATAAAGGAAATGTTTCAGTAATCAAACCATATAATCTTGATTAGGCCTATATATCAATCTGTAGGCTAATGAATGGTTATTATGTAAATCAATGACAATATAACTGGCAGTTCTAATATTCCTCCACCCCCATTACACATGTAGTAGGCCTATAATATAATCAATTGACATGTAGGAAAGTATGATGTGTTTGATGTGATGTTTGGGATGGGTGATGCAGTAGAGGGACAAGAGGGTGAACCTTGTGATGTTACAGAGGTGATGAAAATGTTCTCTTTGGGGTTGTTTTTCTTTTGGGGTCGGGTGATGCCGTTGATTTTGATGGAGATCCTATTGATGTTGAACGATCAAGTGCTGTATATAGTCTTTTCTTTCCCCTTTTCAGTTTGCACTTAGTTTGAAGAAAATATGTACAGATGTTGCAGACATATGTTTTGTCATTAGGAGAAAATTGTGGAAAAAACTATTTTGATGTCGCCGTACTCGTCATATTCAGTAGCACTCTTCTGCTGTATCCCTTTAAAGTTTTTTGGAATATCAATCCACAATTTTCGCATTTACTCACTGGGCTGGTAATAGACGCCATGCTTACTTGTCGTTTTTCTTCTAATGAGCTGAGAAACATCGGTGATGATGAGGTCAACAGGGTAATAAACTGTGGTCGCGTGAACGTGCGCAGACTCATAACGATTTAAGTCATAGATCATGTTACAGAAAGCCTCGAGACGCGACAGTGAAACCTGGTGTAATAATTCGTCCGAACCGGTAGGGGATCACCGCTGCCAAATGGGGACGAGGGAATCGGAGCGATAAACACAACGAATAAGAGTGGGCAAAACATTGAAGCGACTGACAAAAGAAGGGACGTAAAGGCTCGGTTCAAATCGCGAGTTGGATTTTCTCGGCCGGGGCTAAGTTTGAATTAGTGTAAAACGTTTGTGGCCCTTCACTTTTTGGATTCATTGTGCAGAAAAGGGTAAGAAGCGTTCCTTATGGAAACATGCGCCGTTTCTGAACAGCGGTGGGACGTGCCCAGGGTGTGACCTCATCTCGGAGCTACAGAATGAGCGTAGGGAGAGGGCACATATGGGGCTAACTTTATATATGTTTGATTGCAACTTACTATGGCAGTGTTTACTCTATCAATCAGATGTTGGGAAACCGTGGCAAAATTGCACAAAACACAATCACCCAAATGAGTATCAAGAGAAACTCCTCACTTCATCCTCACATCACATCATATGCCAGCCTGGAATGTGGAGACAATAGTCAGTCTTAGAGTGAAGAACACAGACTCCTGAATAGATGATAATTATTTCAATTTATTGCATTCCTTATATGATGATTTCAGGTGTGCCAGTACAGTACAGTACAGTACAGTACAGTACAGTACAGTACAGTACAGTACAGTACAGTACAGTACAGTACAGTACAGTACAGTACAGTACAGTACAGGGTACAGTAGAGGGACCCCCACACGGTAACTGTCATTTCTCAACCGTTTCGGACGCGGGGTGGCACGCCGGAACCGGCCCGGGCCCCTGGGCGCGTTCCTGGGGGTCTGGAATCAAATCATTTAAATCAGAATCAAAGTGTGTAATGTTAAATTAACACAAACCATTTTTAAAAACATGTTTATTTTTAAATATTTTATACAAATAAAAACTTGAAAAAAGCTATGTACATTTCTAGACTTTTTTTCTTTTTACATATTCCACAAGGGATCCTGGATGGAGTGGCCACACTTGTCTTCCTCTCTCCTGAGTGTGTCTCCCAACCACAGTGGTGGTCCTGGATTCGGGAAATGAGTGGTAGAATTTGCCTCCTAGCACTAGATGAGGTGCATTGTATGACCACATGGTATGTATGACATTTAACAATAATATTACTTCAACACCTCATTACATATTTTTTTCTTTTAATGAGCCACATTTTAATGATGCTGTCCTTGAAGCAAGCAAGGCATGTGCTTCCCAACTTCACAGCCAGCTTTAACCCATTCTGGGCGGGAACTTAACATAATTGACAGATAATCTTTATTACTTCTTTGACTATTATTGCTTCATCCTCTTTACGAATGACAATGCAAGAGTTTCACAATATTACCAATTACAAACTCCTGGGAGAAAGGTTTGTGCACTCCGTCCTGAACTAAACAGAGTTTGTTCTGTATCTTACATAAAATAAGAAATATAGACTTCCATCCACATTTCACTTTTTGTGAATATACTGAAAAACAATGAAAAAACGGTGAATACATTAAAAGATTTTGCCATCATACAAAAATGTCAAGATGATTCAGACTCACTCTCATATCCACCATGCAGACACAGCAGAGGTCAGCATGAGCTGGGCATTGCCATTAGACTTGGTTTCACCTGCATACTAGGCAGTGACAAATTAATGCTGTGCCAATCTGTGCTATACACTGCATTCATATAATCATTATGGAATTTGAATGAACAAAATCCATATATTGAAATTATGTTATATTATTGAGGGGCACTAGCCCCTCCTATGTCCAGTTTTTGGAGTGTGTGCACAAACTTTGTCTTACACAAGCCATTGACAATGAATGGACAATTTTGAGTGTTTGTGTAAACATAAACATCGCGTAACACAAACATTGATGACGAAGGTGAGGACGCAAATTGTGATGATGATGTACGATGAGCGCCCCTCACTTCACACAGATGTGATTGTATATGTGTGTATATATATATATATATATATATATATATATATTATTTTTTTTATTTTTATTTTTTTCATGTTTCATGTTTACACACAGAGATTACATACAGCCATAATCTCGAATACAGTAGAGTAGAGAAAGGAAGGGAACTACCTCTGGCAGACAGTAGAAATGGAGTGCAGGAGGTCGGCCTCAAGCTCAATGCCAAGAAAACAAAGGTAATGCTAGTCGACACAGAGGACAAAACCATTGCCACTGCAATGCTTGAGCCAGTCGACCTCAGGGTCTGGACTGCCTCAACTAAACAGGACCTGAAGGTCCGGAGAGAACTTGCCTGGAATGACGTACATGGGATGAGGAGAGTGTGGAAATCAGACCTTTGGGGAAAAGACCTTAAGAGGCGGCTGTTCATAGTTACGTGTGGAGTCTGTATACTGCTGTATGGGGCTGAGGCATGGACCCTCACAGTCACAGCACAACAGGAAAGCCCTGGATGGAGTTCAAGAATGCCATGAATGGCACTACAGCAGGTGTCACATAGCCTGGCTAATAAGCCAGGTCTGGCTTATTAGCCAGGCTAGGTGTCACATGGACGGACCGCATCAAGGATGAGACTGGCAGGGCACTGTGTCATGCACCCAGAACTTGATAAAGTAAATTGACTCTGCGGGAGACAACCCAGGGCAAAGCCAGGAGGGGGAAGAGGCGCACCACCTATACGTGGACGCCCTGAGATGCAACAGCTTGGCCTAGCAACAAGAACTTGATGTTAGATATAGGAAAGTGTGGAGGTCAGTGATCCAGGAGTCCAGGCAGTAAATAACTAACTGAGATTAATTTTCATCTCACACTTATATACAATAAATATTACAGCAAAATTAAAGATTTATTTTTCTTTAATGCTTAAGTTTTTGAGTGGTGTAAACCACTCCTACAACTGGCTTTGTTAGTCTGTGCAGAAAAAATGAGCATGGTTGCTATGTTCACCCTGTTCACCCGGGTGTGATTTCATTATTGAGTGGTGTAAACCACTCCTACAACTGGCTTTGTTTTGAGTGGTGTAAACCACTCCTACAACTGGCTTTGTTAGTCTGTGCAGAAAAAATGAGCATGGTTGCTATGTTTACCCTGTTCACCCGGGTGTGATTTCATTACGTCAGACATGATTTCATTACGTCAGACAGGCTATATAAGACCTTAGACCACTCAGTTCACACGGGTGTGATTTTTTAATATATGTATTTACTATTTTTCCCTTCTCAAATACTTTTTATCCATACTTAACCACCTCATAACATCATACATAAGTACATAAACTTGTGTTATTCTATTGTGCCATCTAGTGGCCCACTAGATGGCACCTAATCTAAAACCATTATTTAGTTAAAACTCTCATGAATGTCTGATACATACTAGTGTAACTAAACTGTTAACAGAATTGTGGATTTTTTTATTGGCCTCTCTTCTTCACTATCTTCCTTGTATTCTCTTCACTGTTTTCCAATAGTTCATTACTCCTCTGTCTGTGTAATAAATAGTAATTTGACAGAGATCACAAGAAACAAAGCCAGATTAGCCAAAATATACGTTTATCCAGAAGAACATTTGAAGCATTAAATCTATCTTTTAAACATCTACACAAGGGACGCATTTAATCCAGTGATTTGATTTGATTTGATTTGATTTGATTTGATTTGATTTGATTTGATTTTTGTCAGCCTGGACAACAGTTTGAGTCTGCACAGTTTTGTTTATAGCAAACACAGGCAAACAAGAAAGAACGAAATTCTAATACACATTTAGTGATGGTGAAATAAATGAATTTCAAATAAAGTTATGTGGTTATATGGTTCTATGATTGCAGCATAGAGCATATTGTTAAATCAACCCTTAATCATAAAAAACGCGTGGAAGGTCTGTAATTTACACACACACACACACACACACACACACACACACACACACACACACACACACACACACACACACACACACACACACACACACACACACACACACACACACACACACACACACACATCCTGTTACAGGAAGTACAGTTTTGCTGACTGTGGCAGATGATTGGAACCCTTAAAGATCCAGTCCTTAATACTGATATTAATCCGGAAATTAGTTTTCATCCAAAAGATGAAATGTAATTGCCAGAGCTCTAAATTATTCACAAATCTCCCTTTTTGAATACATAGCCTACAATGACAAAACTATTGCTGAAACATAACTAGTTATAAAACTCAATATGGGTTGTTATTCACAGAATCAAAATGTCACAGAAGACACGCTTTTGGTGCAAAAACAAAACAAAACAGGAAGTACAGTTTTGCTGACTGTGGCAGATGATTGGAACCCTTAAAGATCCAGTCCTTAATACTGATATTAATCCGGAAATTAGTTTTCATCCAAAAGATGAAATGTAATTGCCAGAGCTCTAAATTATTCACAAATCTCCCTTTTTGAATACATAGCCTACAATGACAAAACTTTTGCTGAAACATAACTAGTTATAAAACTCAATATGGGTTGTTATTTACAGGATCAAAATGTCACAGAAGACACGCTTTTGGTGCAAAAAAAAACAAAACAGGAAGTACAGTTTTGCTGACTGTGGCAGATGATTGGAACCCTTAAAGATCCAGTCCTTAATACTGATATTAATCCGGAAATTAGTTTTCATCCAAAAGATGAAATGTAATTGCCAGAGCTCTAAATTATTCACAAATCTCCCTTTTTGAATACATAGCCTACAATGACAAAACTATTGCTGAAACATAACTAGTTATAAAACTCAATATGGGTTGTTATTCACAGAATCAAAATGTCACAGAAGACACGCTTTTGGTGCAAATTGTTGGAGTGGTGCTTTAAAGTATTGTTTTCACCCTTATCTTCTTCCTTAAATCAACTGACGAATTGTGCCAGCTGAGTCAGCAAAGTAAAGTCTTACAAATTGGGAAGTGTGTTTACTGAATGGGAAGACAAGGACACAGGTCATTCCAGTAGCCTACACTTCCATTGGCCTGAAACGAACCATGTCAGTGGAATTCAACAGCAGTTTAGGGCAGCTGGACGTAGACTATCTGAATCCAAAAGCTGCTGATGAGAATCTCAAGATGAGACCCTATGGAGATGAACCTTCAGGTAAGAACACACAATTATTATTCACACAAAACTGACAGTTTGGTATAACACTCCCTAATATGAACCCTGTGTCTATGGTGCATTATATAATCATCTTATAACACTGTATAATTAATTAACGTTATAAGAACACATAAATAAAACATTTATCATAGCACACTATAAACCGTGTAATCTGCTTATTCTTTCTGGGGTCACCACAGCGAATCATCTGCCTTCATCTCACCCTGTCCTCTGCCTTTTTTCTCTCATACCAACTAACTTCATGCCCTCTTTCACTAAATCTTTGCCTGGCAGGGCTCAGCATCCTGAATACAAAACACACCTGAATACACTGTAGGGGCATTTCATGCATGGAACAAAAAAATACAAGCTTACAAGATTGACATTAGCTTCAAATGTAATCTATGCACCTACACATAAACTACTGTTTGATTCAGGTTGTGGTCGGATGTGTAGGCGACGTCCATTTAAAACTGCAGCTGTCTTCCTGGGTCTACTATGTCTGCTGCTGCTGGCCGGGATCATAAGCCTTCAAGTCCACTGTGAGTAGACTCCTCCTGTCTTGCTAATGCGAGCACTCAACTTGACTGAAAGACAAGTCACTGTTTTTGTACTGACTGATTCTATAATTAAAATATATACTCTTTGATTCTATCTGACATCTTTTTTCAGACACCAAGGTTGGCGATGTTCATGATTCTGAAATGCGAGACATTCAGACAAAATACAACAACCTGACGGATAAGCAAAATAAGTTACAGAACAACTACAGCAACCTGAAACAAGACAGAAACCTGTTAGAGACGAAATACATCAACCTTACAAGGGAGAGACACCAATTGCAGATCAGCTACGACACCCTGACAAAACTGAGAGATGATTCACAGACTAGCCTCACATCCCTGAGAAAGCAACGAGATGATCTGAGGAACGAGAAAATCCAATTGGCAGCAGAGAAAGAGGAGTTACAGAGGCGTTTTGAACTTGTAACTTCAAGTCGTGATGGAATACAGGAGGAGCTCAACAGCCTCTCTCTCAATATGACAGGTAAGCAAAATCCTATTTAAACAACATTGAAGGAGGAATTACTTTTAGAAGCCTATTGCATTTCTCACTTCTTTAACACTTATTCCTTCTGTCGGACAAGGTTTTAATAATCCAAATATATATAATCCCTAGAAAAACCCTGTCAGCAAGGATGGACAAAATTCAATGGCAGCTGCTACTATATCTCCACTTCGAGTAAAACTTGGATCAAGAGCAAAAAGGACTGTGAAGACAGAGGTGCTAATCTCGTCATTATAGACAACAGAAAGGAAATTGATTTTATCACCAGATTTAATGACAGAACCTGGATTGGTCTCTCTGACACGGTTCGTGAGGGGAAATGGACATGGGTGGACGGGACTGATCTGCAGGTAGGTGCAGGATTTTGGCAGAGAGGGGAACCTAATGATGCTGATGATGGTGAGGACTGTGTTGAGCTGTCACGCAGTGGCAAAGGATGGAATGACGTGCCTTGTTCTAACAAATTCTCTTGGGTTTGTGAGGAATAGGATCAAATGGACCATAGGCAAAAAAGATGGCAGCCCATGGATTCAGATCAGGTGGTCCTGACTCCTAAAATTCCATCAACAAGTGCAACAAATATTTTACATACTGTATCCAACTTCCACTCTCAAGAGTTGATTTTGACATGTTAACATGTTGACAACTGCCATCTTTATGCATGTTTCAAATTGATCCAAATGTATTTGTTCTTCAACAAACAATTTTATACAACCACTATAAAAACCATCAGTGAGGATGTATGAAGATATACAGTATATACATGTGCTTATTTTGCTCTGTTAATCTTTCACTTCATTCACCTAGTTATTCATGTTTACCTGCTTATTTCATACAATTACAAGTATTCAATCAATAAAATAAAAATAAAATAATAATAATAGATTGTATGTCTTGATTGAGTACAATGGACTACAATGGAAACAGGTGTTGTACTTTCTAACCGCACTGCAAAAGCACAGGCGTTGCCCTTGCGCCTAAACACAGATTGCATTTTAACGCAATGATCATGTTAACAGTTTTGCCTTTCACACATATATACCACATCTTAATGTGATTTCCTCGTATGAATGTATAGGTCCATAGCCAAAGGCGGCTTGCTGTGGTTAGTGTTATTTTGGACATGTTGGCTACAACAGAAATGTGCATGCACAGAAGGGGCTGCCGATGTCACTAGAAAGTCTGGTGACGCGAGGTTACTGCCAATTCTTGTTTTTTCGCCCCAGTATTTCAGAAGCTAGACTGGGCAAGATCTCAATTGACTGGGCCTGCGCCCGAGTGGCCCAATGGAGGCAGGCTACGCTTCTGGGCTGGCCCGCCCCGCTCGATCCTGATTGGAGGAAGGCCCCCTCTATCCTGATTGGATGAAGGCTTTCTCACCCACCACCAAAGCCGAAACTAGGGTTTTTTTTACTCCTGGGGATAGGAAGGAACTAATTATGGTCAGCACACCATAGTAGGGAGGATTATCACAAAAAAAGGGAAAAAGTGATATTTGAATTAAGTGAAATCACTGAATATACCTTTAATTTAAATAGACGTATTTTGTTCATCTGTTAATTACCATTGTTCCTGAAAAGACGGCGATCCGAGCACTCAAAAGGTTAAAAATGAGGGTGGATAAAAATATATGTACTTTATTTATAAAAGTTGCCTCTTTTAACTTTTATAAATAAAGTACATCTATTTTTATCCACCCTCTCCTCATTTTTAACCTTTTGAGTGCTCGGATCGCCGCCTTTTCTTTAGTATTCCAGTCCCACTGATCTTTGAAGCACCAGCCTACTTTACATTATTATTTTTTGCATCTCCATCGAGCACCTAGTTGTCTCCACTCCACCAGGCCGAAGGCATGGGGAGAGAGTATGTTTTGCACTCCGTGTGTCCGTCCGTCTGTGGACAGCTAATCTCCGGCACCGTTGGCTTGAGCGCAGCCACACACACTCCCTGGATGCCAGAGCTGAACCTCTGGCCCAAGGTTTTCACATTGGCCTCTTATAGCGCCACCAGGAGGCCGCTTTGTGCAAAACAATTTTTTGGACAGTACACCTACAGATTTTGTCCAAACATCACGCAAATTGGTACACAGCCTCTCTAGAGCCATTCAACAAAACAGGTCTTTCAGATTTTTCAGACTCCATCCTGATTGGCTACCAAAGATCGCAGGAGTGCATGGTTTCAAACTAAATGCCTCAAATCATGAACACATCGTGTGATTTCCGTGAGATTGTGCACGCACATTCCCACTAGGCCCAGGAAGAAATGCCACTGGAACATTTTCAACTCAGCCTCATGGTGGCGCTATAACTTTGTATGCACACTCCCTAGACTAGGATAAAGAAAAACCTTTTGCCTTTTAATCATTCACTTGTCCTACAAACCTGTGTTGCCTTGGTTATGCTAGTAGCCGGGGAGCCACAGGCCCAAAAGCTCAAGGAATAGAGTTTAACCTGTGATGTCATGCTGTACTTTTTGAGTGGTGTAAACCACTCCTACAACTGGCTTTGTTAGTTTACGTGTCTGTTCGTACCAAAAAATGAGCATGGTTGCTATGGTCACCCAGTTCACACGGGTGTGATTTCAATCGAACATGGGGCTAAATATGTATTTTTTTACAAAATGTTATAGCGATTTATTTTTTTATTATTTACTCTAGTCCTACTAGACCCCAGGAAATTATATCTGGCCACAAAAGATCACAGGATCTACTGAATGTGAAGGGGGGTACTATAGGGGGCTGCTATACTGTGTTGTATGGCTCAACAGGTCAGTTTGTCACCCCCTTCACATTCAGTGATCTTTTGTAGCCAGATGTCATTTCCTGGAGTCTAGTAGGACTATAGTAAATAATAAAAAAATAAATCGCTATAACATTTTGTAAAAAAATACATATTTAGCCCCATGTTCGAATGCCCCCGCCCCCCTGTCAAAAATAGCTAAAATCGCTAAAACGAAAGAAAGCAGCAAATAAAAAAAAAAGAACACTCATCTTATACTTTCTCTAATAACAACCTAAAACATGAACCTTGGTTGAAAAAAACTAAAGTTGTCCTTTAAACTCTGTCCATTGTCAATGGCGTTTTTAATGTTTGTCTAAGGAAAAACAAACATTAAACCTGTATATAGTAGGGGCTAGCGCCCCTCAAAAACACAAATAAGAAGTACATCACACACAGGTCCTCTCAAATTTTGGGACTGTGGCTCGCTGGCTATTAGGAAAGTTGATCTAGGATTAGGTTCAAATCCTAAGTAAGTATAGGTAATTGCAAATTTCACGTTAAGCAATGACGGTTTTCAGGACGGCTCCACTAGGCGGAAGTAGAGCTGCTATGACACAATCGCCGTAGCTACTGCTTTTCCCTTAAAAAAAAAAAAAACATACAGCCGTGGTGACGGGTTCCCATCCCCTATGGTTCCCACTTCCCACACCTTTTTGGTTCCCATGGTGACGCGGCTATGCAGTTGTCGCTTCTCTGAAGGGGCAGAGCTCGCGGCAGAGCTTGCAACATGATCTGGTAAGATTGTAAGATCTTACTTTTGGACAGTTTGTGAACTGTTCAGTGAATTTGTTTAGACTAAAATGTAGTTAGAGCTCATACATACTAAACAACGCGTCCAAAGTACTAAAATCACTGACGTTAGACACTACGTGGAAGGGTAGTTTCTGCCGTATTTAGGGCTGCGACGGCAAGCAGGTTTATCTATCGAGCACTGATCCATTTCCGGTTGCCGGAGCGGTCAGCCGTAGGCGAGTTTTTTATTCGCCGTAGCCGTCCTATTTTAGATGACCAGACCTCTTAAAAAGGTGGCGTGGTTGGCAGCTGGCTATAATTGTTTTTGAGTGTCCAAGGAACAGCAATGTCCGTGTGACACCTATGTGACTCATGTGTGACTCATGAGTACCAGTAGGGGCACTGTCGTGCCAGAAACAGAGAGAGAGAAATAGTGCTGCACTGTTGCCTGCTAATGAGAGCAAGAGAGAGAGAGGGGGGGGGGGGGGGGGGGGGTGTAAGGGGGGGAGTTGCACCACTCAGTTCACACGGGTGTGATTTTTAAGCATAAGCACCTCTGCACTTTAACACAATTATTTGCTTGTATTTTTATTGTTAATTTATAAACTGTATTTTTTTGTGTTTTTAGCTGGTGCCATATACACATATGCAATAAAGTGCAATGATCACAAATCACACACTTTTTACTTATTGGAAAAACAAAACTGCAGTAGGACTGTAGGTACAGTAGACTTTTACTGTAGCCACACTAGTGAACTATGCACTAGCACCACACATGCTGCAGGTGCCCTTTGCTTTGTGAGGTTATGTCAACATTAGTTCACTTAACACACATTTCAGCTAAACATTAACCATGGTCTAGCTAGCACCAGACATGCTCATACAAAATTGTTGAATGAAATACCATCTGATCTCCTTTTACTTTTACTTTTATTTTTTAACTTAATATGACGCCTGACAGTTAACGAACAGCAAGCAGCCAACTTAATGAAACTGTAGGGGTTGCCCTTGCCTGTGTTTGGGTAAACACTAACACTAAACATCTCTGTGGCAGCCTGGCAGGTGCAGTTTGGGTCAACGCCGGGTGTGTGCGTGAAGCTGCTCCAGTGCAGGAATCAGTGCTGTGATCTCGTCCTCACCTTGGTATTTCCTTACAGGCAGCTCAAGCTAATATTTACTTTTAAAATCTCAACCATTGTGTGAAGGTTAATCAGTACACGTCGCTATTGTACGTTTAGTCGACCTACACGTTGTTGTCTAAAACAGAAGGAATCGGTCTGTTTTACTTTTACTGATCACTCCACTCGATCCAAAGAAAGACAATCTTAGACAAGCTTATCAAGTGAACAGACGAAGGAAAGGTTCTAGGAGTGGCTGCTGCACCTGTCCGACCTGTTTCAGCGACACATGACTCCCGAGGAATTTGCCTGGCTGTGCCGTTGTTCCCCCGGCCTTTGTTGAGCTGAGCGCTGAGGGAGAAAGAAGATCGAGGGATAGAAATGTCGGAACCAGCTCCGCACCCCGCTGTGACTTCTTTCCCAGTCCCCACGATTACTCTCCCCTTGGGGTTGGAAATACTGAGGACCTATTCTGGAGCTCTGATATGCTTAGAGATAGTAAGTGTTTTATTTTTGGAAGTTAATTGATGCACAACAACAAACTGGGATATCTCAATATCATATTAATTCTGTTTACATCCCTTTCAACTCTTTAGGCATGAAGACATGCCTATGCCCATTAGCCCGCCCATGTTTAAACCTTTCACAAATACCTTAGCCTAGAGTTACGTGTAGCCTTTGGTGTTTAAAAGTTGATAATAGGCTGTTGGTTGCCATAGTGATCGATTAGCTCTGGTCCATAGCCCTAATGCTAATTCTGCCAATGCAGGGTAGAATTAGAATTAGGGCTATGGATCAGAGCTAGTGATCGATATAGGGCATATGATATGCCCTATATAGGTATTGTGTACACGCGCAAATCAAAAATAGCCATCATCAAGGGTGCTTATGGAGCCTGATCAGATCAACCACTGCTGCTGACTCAGTAGTTAAATGTAGGCTATATGATCTTCCCCCAAGGTCACCTCATCCAAGCTCATGTTATAGGCTATAGTCAATGTTCTATATGGGCCTTTTGTGTATATTTGTTGATATGTGAATTTGTGAAGCACATTGAGCGTACCTGGCAGTGGTAGGAAATGTGATATAGGCTGCAGCTAGAATGGACTTAAATTAACTTTATTTTTAACCCATGTTGCAAATGTCAATAGTAATGCATTCTCCTCTGTACTGTTATTGTCAATACAAGGTTATTTTGGTTGTCTGTTAAAAATGCCACAAATGTATTGGTTGGCTGGATCACCATGTTGGACAGTAGGCCTATTTACTTTTGAAGTCCTTAATGGCAAGTCACTCAAAAATAGATTTGAGTCATTGTAGTGTGTATTATAAGTGACAATTCTTTCAGATGTTACATGCAAGTCTACCACCAATGCACTGGCAGCACACAAATGAGTGAACTCGTGTCCATCAGTACTAGGATTGGTGCTTATGGGCAGGAAATGAAGTAGCTGGATATGCAATATTCACCTTTACTGTCAATTATAGTTGGTAATACAACAGTGTCTCTCTCTCTCTCCACAGTTATTTGGTGGCCTTGTATGGATCCTAGTGGCTTCGTCCAATGTCCCAGTACCTCTACTCCAGGGTTGGGTGATGTCTGTCTCTGTCATTGCATTCTTTCTGTCCTCCTCCTACCTGGCTCTCCTCCTCACTGGCCTGGCTGACCGCATTAACGCTGATTGGAATGTCCTGGTATGCCTATAGGATCTTGAGCAAATGTGTCTAACAATCAAGTGTTCTTCTTTATTCACTTTATATGTAGCCTACAATACATATCCCTGGATGGTCAGTGTAAAAAAAATATAGCATGTCAAAATCGTTCATTATACTGAAATATTTTAAACCTGGCTGCCCTATTTTGGGCATGACACAGCATTCTGGATCATTTGGAGGGGCTTAAGCGATCATGCCGGGTGGCCAATTAAGAGAGAGATTTAGTAGTCAAACTTTGAGATGACTGAGGCCTGAATAAGGAGCAGGGCAGACTTCTGGGTGAGGAAGGGTCTGATCCTTTGGATGTTATAAAGTATAAACCTACAACAAATGACCACTGCAATGTGTGCCTTGAAGGATAGCTGACTGTCCAGGACAACACCCAGGCTCTTGGCTCAGGGAGTTTTCAATGGAAATAGTGAAGATATTGTATATGGCAGGACTAACCTGGGAAGAATTGAGCTTGCGGTAATGGGACGACATCCACTGTGAGATGTCAGCCAAGTGATGCACACTTCAAAGTGGCCAATTGTGTTTGTACCGGTATATTATGCTCAGCCAAACCGGAATGAGGACTCCCCTACCCCTAGGTGTTGGACAGGTACTTTACTCCTGTGTCACCCAACAGAGTGAACGCAGCATCATGTACAGTCCACATACTGTATAATGTAGTATGAAACAATCTTCAACCGCTCATCAGCTCCACCAGAGTGCTCCAGACTTGCCTCTCCAGAGCAACATTAGTGACTTCCTCCTGGGGGATCCCGAGACAGTCTGCCCCGGGGTCTCCTCCCAGTGGGACATGCCCCGAGGACCTCCCTAGGGAGACGCCCAAGAGGCATCCTAACCAGATGCCCGAACCACCTAAGCTGGCTCCTTTCCAGGCGAAGGAGCATCGTTATGAAACAATGCTAGTGCTAATTAATTTAACTCCAAAAATGTATAAATGGAACTGAATTAACACTGAGGGCCCTATTTTGTGTCATAGGTACCAGGTCTTATGAAGTTATGACTTGACTTAAGACCTTGAGGCGTGGCCAATGCTGTTTAGCTATTTTGAGTGGCCAAACAGCATTGGCCACACCTCCAGGTCTTAAGTTAAGTCATAAGACCTGGTACTTAAGACAAGCAAAATAGGGTCCTCTGAGTACTAATAGCAGGTGAAGCTCTCTCAACAAAAGTTTGTTCGGATGAATTAGAGCCCCCCATGTGGCAAAGTGACTCGTGGTAGGTTGAGAGGAAAAGCTTCCTGCTGTTCCTGTAACAAAATATTAAGAGCTTTCAAGACTGGTTTTATACAGATTTTGCAAGCAATATTTCACTTTGAGGGACATTGACATAATCTTGCCCCTGATCATACTTTGCACATATACACCGTAGCTATAATACAAATGTGGCAGTAATATCAAACTCACACTCTTTCTCTCAAGTAGTATTAAATATTACAAATGGTACCTATCACAGCCTCCCATAATCTATCATCAACTATCACTGTCATGTTATCAGTCATGAGTCATGTTATCATGAGCTCTCACTTAATTATGGCAGTGACAAGGATCTGACATGAAACTTGCTTTATTTGGAAATATAATTTTGTGTGCAGGGAACTGTAACTGCACACCATGCCATTAAGACTGGTGTGAGCCATGGATTTATGGCACTGTTAAAGGCTTCTGGCTTTGTTATCTGAGAAGTGGCCATAATTCCTCGTAACAATGTAAATCAAACAAGCCACGTCTATTGTAGACATTTATGATCTTGTATGGCTGATGTGGGCACACTCCTCAGACAAGCTGTCAATGTGATATATATTATTGACTGTTTAAATACACATTATCCACTAATAGCTTACTACCAGAGTGTGACAAAAGAGATATATGAAGGACTTACTAGCTGGAAAGCAGTGGTTCAAAGTCATCCAGCCAGGACAAGATGCTACTTCCGTAAGGCTGAGAAAGTTATTAGTCTCTCTTCCTAAATTATATGTAGGTCCCATAAGGTCAGCCATTGCCAAATTGAAGCTACAGAGCAATACATAGAGGCATTGCCAAGGCTAAAAGAGGGGCTTACAGATCCTAGTCAAGTGATAGTCTGGAGCCAAGATATTCTGTATACAAGACTGGAACATAACCTTACTCAAACCAAATTTGTAGCGTGCACTAGCCATGCAGTGCATCATACAATGCCTCTAGCTAATAAATAATTACATTTATATGTTGGTTTAACATAGTGTCAGAGTTTGGGAGTGCTCGTTGGATATCACTCAACGGCCCTGCGTACCACCTGTTGCACATAATGCAGGAGGCAACAGGAGGTTGCTTTATTAAAAACGAGTGCTTCCAAACTCCAATAACTCCAATCACCTGCAAGGAATTTCTTGACAGGAAGTAGCTCATAACAAGTCTACAGTGGATTTTTATGAAACAAACAAAACTTTGCAGATAGAAAGAGGTTCAAGGTTTTCGCACAGCTGCAATGTTGGTGAGTTTGACATTGTTTAATACAATCAGATCAGACTTTTCTGTTTGGATGAATGGGCTGTCAATGGGAAATTGCATCTAGTTAGCACGTTCCTGGCAAGATGGCCACGGTCTGCATACGGTTCAATTGGGGATGGTTTCATGCAACTACTCGCAACCGCTTGGTTGCAAGGAGTTGCATGGCGAATCATTGCACACTGCTGTGTGGATATAGGCTACAGTAAAGTCTACTAAAGTGTTAATTTAAATTCCAAATGATACACCCTTGCATCATAATACTGCAGTACCCTAATATATTGTTGCTGTTGGGCTTTTTTTGTTGTTGTAAATTAATTCCTTACTTTGTTATGCTACAGTGTCACACAAAAATAGCAAAAATAGCAGATCTATATGCTCACAAATCATTAGCTCTGGTCCATAGCCTAAATGACTTCTCCTTAATGTTACTCTCTACTTCCTGCCACCGCATGAAGACAGCACAGCCTGTCGACTTCTGTAAAAATAAAAAGAACGATTTCGCTATTCACCAATACAAAGACGGTTTTGTGGTGGCGAAAGCCTACTTTCCCTAGTGGATGCAATCTGAGACCCCCACCACACGTATACAATGCACTTTTTGTCCAGAAAATGTTTTTTTTCACTGGAAGAAAAAATGTGTTTTAGTTACTCCACTGCGCCCTCTACAGATATTGTCAATAGAAAATCCCATTTACAAGATCTTTCCTTTCGGTCTTTCTGGCCAAAAAGTGCATTTTATATGTGTGGTGGGGGGCTCAGAGAGTGCGTCCACCAAGGAAAGTAGACTTTCGCCGTCACAAATCGTCTTTGTATTGGTGAGTAGCGAAATCGTTCTTTTTATTTTTGCAGAAGTCGACAAGCTGTTCTGTCTTCATGCGGCGGCAGGAAGTCGAGAGTAACATAGCCTTAAGGAGAAGTCCTTAAGGCTATGGACCAGAGCCTTAAGGAGTGGGCGACTGTGGCTCAGGAGGTAGAGCAGGTCGTCCAATGATCCATGGGTCGGCGGTTCGAATCCCGGCTCCTCCTGTCTACATGTCGAAGTGTCCTTGGGCAAGACAGTGAACCCCAAATTGCTCCCGATGTGCTGGTTGGTACCTTGCATGGCTTCCGCCGCAATCGGTGTATGAATGGGTAAATGTAATGCACAATCTATGTAAAGCGCCTTGGATAAAGGCGCTATATAAATGCACCATTTACCATTTGGAGAAGTCCTTAAGGCTATGGACCAGAGCTAACAAGTCATCGTAAGCTTGTAAGTTGTAGATCTGCAAGACATTTTTGAAAATGTTTAAAGTCAAAGTGGTTATAGGTGTGTCTGTGGGCTTTAAACATTTAACCAATTTTTTCCATTTCCTGAAAAGTAATAGTTTGGGACATACAAGGTTTCAATGACAATATACAGAATGCTATTACTGGGTCATGGGAGTGTAGCCGGTAATTGTTGCCCTATGATGTCATGTGAGAAAATACACGTTTGTTTTCTCTTGTTACATGTTCTTGGAGTGCTCTACTATTGGGTCTGGGCTGTCAGACCCTTGCCTTAGGCTGGAGTCCCTGCTCCTGGGAATAGCCAGGCATGTGGCATCGTTTGTATTATACTGAACAATGAGTGACATGGATGATGAGCTCACACCAAAACTCAACAAAGACTCGCCTGTTGGGGCCCACAATGTCAACAACACAGACTCTCATTAACTTTCTCTCTGACACTCTGATCTATATCGCTCTATCTATCTTTCTTTCTCTCTCTCTTTCACTCTTTTGCACTGAATCTGTGTCATACTCTTGTACAAGACAATACAAAAAACAATACTTAATACACAAGACACCTTCATAGCCATGCACATAAACTCCTACCACAGACGGCACCCGCACACACCAGACACACATGCACACAATCACACATGAGCAAAGCCGACATAGAACCACATAGGGAGAGAGTTCTCATGCGTTATACAGTCTGATGGTAGTTGGCACAAAGAGTGAGCCTCTGGCTGAAGGTGCTCACTCTCTTCTGCAGCTCGCCATAGAGGGGATGGGAGAGGTTATCCGGGATGGAGTTGAGTTTGACACTCATCCTCCTCTCTGCAACTGCCTTCAACCCATCCATCTCTAGGCCAACAACAGAGCTGGACTTCTTGGGGATCTTATAGAGCTTATGCAGCTCCCAGACCTCCCCAGCCTACTGTGCCACAGATGTACATGATAATACATTCACATTGTCTGCAACCTATTCTTACAAAGGAACACATTTTATATGGTGTAAAACCAAATTTTGTTTTGTCGTATGGCAGAGCAACAGTCTTGCAAGGATACCGATGTTTTCAGAGAGAGGCACATGCACGTATTATTGATTCCTAATCATTTGTTGTCATTCCTCTCCCAGGATGTGGTGTACCACTTCACAGCTGTCCTCTTCTACTTTGCTGCCTTTGTGCTGGAGGCAGCTACCACTGCAGCTAACGGAGGAGCGGGAGCCACTATTAAACAAACCGCTAACAGCACAGTCATGTGCATAACTTACCCTCGGGGCAACATTTTCACTGTCCTAGACGAGAGGCAATACGGCATTAACGTTGCAGCAACGGTGAGTGCTAAAGGTCTTCCATACGTTTTCTAATCATTGAATGACTTTTGTGGTAATTTATTTTAATATACCGTGTACATACTATTTATTTTCCTGTTAAGAATGTTGACTACCGCACATTGTTTGTATGTACAGTACTGCACGACATTACACACTTTAGTAAACACATATAATTGTATTCTAAACTATTTAAATTCGAAAATCGATGGTTTCCTTCATTTCCTGTCTGTCTGTCTGTCTGTCTGTCTGTCTGTCTGTGTGTGTGTGTGTGTGTGTGTGTGTGTGTGTGTGTGTGTGTGTGTGTGTGTGTGTGTGTGTGTGTGTGTGTGTGTGTGTGTGTGTGTGTGTGTGTGTGTGTGTGTGTGTGTGTGTGTGTGTGTGTGTGTGTGTGTGTGTGTGTGTGTGTGTGTGTGTGTGTGTGTGTGTGTGCGCGCGCACACAGCATTTCATTAGATTTCGTTTCATTCATTAGTTTATTTGTATCAGAGGCCATATACAAAATACATTTATTTCAAGTAGAGAACAAATATGATTTGTAGTTTGTACCAGATTTAGTTTCATTTCCATCCGTAGTCCCTGGGCAGATGAACAGATACAGTATTGTGTCACCTCAGATAAGATTAACTTGTGTTTATATTCAGTTGCATCATGTTTAGTTGTAAAATACACTTCTGCACCACAGTACTGTAATGGTGTCCATGATTACAGTACTGACATCTAGTGACAAGATAACATATGAACATGATAAAATTCCAGATTCAAGAGGTTTTATTACTTTTATTTGTTACTGACTTACAGATACAGGTAAAGCAGAAAATATTGTTGGGACTTGTTCCAACAATATTTTACAGATATACATACTATTATACTACTATACATTACCCATTGTCCTGCTGAAGGTGTTTGAGAAACATTTCTCACAGACTCTCAGGCTACAACAGATAAACAGCTTTCCGAAGATATAGCACTGACCATTCCATCAAAAAGTAAATGAATTGTCAGAAAGGTCATTCAATGTGTCAGCCTTCCCTCCGAGAAATCTGAGAAACCTGATCAGCCTGTAGAAAAGAACGTTGTATCCTGGAAGGATTTATGTTTTATTTTGTTTCCCCCAGAACCTGATCAGCACAATAATGTTTCTTGATTCTATGATGTTATGCTTAGGGATGTCCCGATCACGTGTTTTTGCTCACGATCTGATTCCGATCATTTGATTTAGAATGTCTGCCAATACCGATTTTTCCCGAGCTGATATTTATATTGATATTTATATTTGTATAGAACACTTATGCCATATCACAATAGTACAATATCCAAAATCACAGACAATATCCAGTCTAATGATGTGGATATAATATTGATTCTAGGGATGTCCCGATCACGTATTTTTGCTCCCGATCCGATTCATTTGAAAATGACATGATCGGCTGATTTCCGAACACGTGATCGGATCCAGACAACCCTAGTTATGCTATATGCCTTTGGTCCTAATACAAAAGTACATGGATTTATTAATTGTGTCCACTCTAGCAACAAATACAATTGAAATATTTTGCAATATATTCTGTACATTGCATAATATACATGACTCTCTTCCACTATGATGAAACTTAGTCTTAATGAGTTGTCCAGTGAGATTCATGATGAGAAAACTTTGAACTTTAAACCATGACAGTGTACACTACACTACAGTAATTGTCAGTTAAAGCTCCTCTAATGTAATTTGTAGGACATTACAAGCTTCACGGTCAAACTGGATAACAGCCGTATCTATTCTCTCCATGGCTTTTCTGTTGCAGATATTTGCATTTGTGGCGACTATATGCTATGGCTGTAGTATGTTGATGGGCTTCAAGAGATGGAGGATGCAGTGACCTAGAAAGAGGAGGACTTATGTTGACTAATACAATCCTCAGTGTTGATGTAACTCTGAAGAGATGTATGAACTGATGGTACTGATGCATTTTCAAGTTTTCTTGTTGTGAGCACTTTTATATCTTGTGTTGCAATGTGCTATTTTGTTACTCTTTTACATTTCTGAGGAACGTTGTGAGTCAAGGCATTGGGTACTGCATCAGGACAATGCAGATAATGCTATTCATACACATGTAGGCATGGTGTATATAACCGAAAGGATATTGCCAACCCCTTCCTCTGGGAAAACACACATGTAGAAGTATTTACAAATATTATGCTGACTATTACACTGGCATCAATTTTAGAAAATGTGACCTCTGAGGGAGGGCTCGGCAGTGTCGGCACCATTATGTACAATGTTATAACAAAAAGAACCTCTGGTGCAGACGTGCACAAGCTTTTTCAGCAATGAATGACACATAATGATTGATCCATGCTTGTCACTCACACCTCCATGTTGACAAAGCCAAGTTTGTAATAATTAAAAGCTAAAGAAAGTGAAATAAAAAATTAGTCACAAAAAACATAGCAAAAATAATTCCTAGTTGTAATGATTTCCATGGCTTTCATCCATGTGATGTAGTACTAGAAGTATAGAGGAGACGGAGGTGGTCAAAAAACAAGACTTTGCAAAAGTGTCAAATTTATTTGAAAAAGGCTTTATGCAATCTTCATGCAATGTGTTTGTACCGTTCTTACAAGGCACGTCAATGTAACACATATCAATAAATGAGATGATGAGCAACTTCGTTTTAAAAACTTATAATACAGTATAAAAGTCTACATTTAACTCAAATATATTATTTGTGATTTTGCTCATGAAATTCACTGCTCATGCTCATTCATGCTCATTGCCATTCTGTGCTGTACATGATTGCATGATCCAAGTTAAATATTTATCTTCAGTTACATACTGACTGATCATGTTTATAGACTGACCACATAGTATTCACAATGCATATGTATTAGTGTTTGAGCCATGTTGTGAAGTATCTTTATTTCTTAATTTGCCCAAACTGATAAAAGGTCACGTAATGGCATATAGATTAATATATAGATTAATTTCTAATGAAGCATGGTTATTATGTTTTTTATATTCTTAAAAATAAATTGAACAGTTGAAGGCATTTGTTATTATTATTATTATTATTATTTATGGCACCATTGTTGTTGACCTTTTTAATGCACTCTTGAATTAAAGGAATAAATATTCAGAAGAAAACAACTGCTTGTTAATGTGTCATAATTCAATTAAGAATAGATTGTGGATTACATTCACCCATTCACAGACCAATGGCAGAGGAAACCATGCAAGGAAACAACCTGCTCATATGGAGCTATTCAAGCCAAATTCCAATACCCCAAATCTCGGCCACTCGCTCACTCACACTCGCTCACTCACTCTCCAGCATGGTGGCGTTACGATGAAATTGGTGACCTGCTGAAATATGTCACAATTGTGTAGACTATCACATAACGACAGTGTCCGAACATAAATCATTGCAGTTTGTTCATTAGCAGAGTTCAACCTGGTGGTATTTAGTCCACATATTTAAAGACTTCCATGTAAGTTTTGTGAAGTCCACAAGATGGTCACATATTTCGGCAGGTCATCAATTTCACCATAATTTGCCATGCTGGAGTGACCAAGTGTGTGTGTGAGCGAGTGGCCAAGATTTGGGGTATTGGAATTTGACTTAAGGGTTCAGTGTCTTGCTCAAGGACACTTCAACACTAAGTCTTGCGGTTCCCATCCTGTCGCTTTACCGGCCACTCTATCCCTGAGTCACTGCCGCCCCAAATTCAACGTGGCAGCAGACACGTTGACCGCACTACATATTTGTCTGGAATTTTAGGATTTTTATTTTCTACATGAAAATGTTTATTTTGTTGTTACTGTTTATAATTCAATATAATGCATTTTAGGCGGAAAGGGGCAGAAAATAATTCAGTAAGGCAGAAGTTAACAACTTGAATCCGTGTAAGGCAGATGCACAGATACATCAAGTAAGTTTAAGAACAGGGGGCCTGAAACACAGGTGGTCAGTGCTTAGGTCAGACCACACAGACAGTTTGAAGCAACCAAAGAGAGCAGCCACAAGTTTTAAACAGATTTGGTACAAATTATCTAAATCCATTTTACTAATGAGATATTTAGTAATATCTATATATCTATCTCCTGGATTCCTGAGGACATGATATAACATGCAAAAGCAGCAAATAGTCAATTATTATTTCTCTACTGTTTCACTCAATGTTCTCTGCATTGATTTAGTTGATGTAGTTTTCTACATTGGCCACTAGATGCCACCGGTTATATACAAATGTATATTTTGTTGAACAACTGAAATTGATTGATCTAATCCTAATGCATAAGAATAGGAAATGCACCTTTGTGTGTGAATATTGATGAACATGTGTGTAAATCACACACATGTTACTGCATAACAGTGCCTATACATTACTTAAAGAGCTATCACTTTATATTTCAGTAAACACAAGATATCTTGAGATACCCTGCACTAACCTGGGCATTATCTATCCATCATTGTTAAGTGAAGGCAGTTAAATAATAATTTCCAACGTAAATGGACATTGTAAAAACTTGATTGAAAAGATTTAAATTATCTTATAAACATCAGTTTTTTTCACACGCATTCCTATAAACCAGGTGGTGACTTATAAATCAGATTGAGATTGTTGTCTCTTCCAATGTTCATCATGAACAACAGAATTAAAAGGGCCATGCAGTTTTCTTGCTTAAACATAAAAATATATGTAAAAACTAAGACTTAATGTGTCATGAAATAGCTTTATATAAATATGTTCTTAGAATTCTCTTGTCAACTGACTCAACTCCCACATGGGTGGAATTTGGGTGGTGCCAAGTCAGGCGGGTGTACGTATGTTATAACAACTGGCTTAAGTTTGTAACAAAAATGGAGACACAGCCACAGTTGAAGGTGTAACACAGTGCGAGTAAACAGAACCAAATATGTATTTGAGCATCAATGTGTAAGTAGTGTGTGGGTGGGAGTGTATGTGCAACATGGTTGGTGCAAGTAAGGTATAAATGTGTAAATCAAAAGGACAAACATACAAACCTGTACAATTAGTAGAGAGAGTAAATGAAGGGAGTCACACATTTGTATTGCCTGCATACACCAGGTCTAGGCGTGTCCCATTCTCTCTGACGATTCCTCCAGCATTACCCTGCCAATCCGCCCCAGCAGCAGCCACAACAGACAGGGTGGATGAGGGTTGTCACAGGCGGATAAACCTACACGCAAACACAGGCTGTCCTGTCCTCTGTTATTTACTGAATTCATAGCAAATCCCAATGACAGTTTGTTTTGAAAGTAAAAGGTGATTGGCTCTGAAATGCCCCACTCTACGACCTCTTTAAGGCCTCTTAACATGGATCTTGTGTTAAAAGAGATGTTTCATGCACAGTTTAAGGACTCAAACCATGATACATTTCTGTCTGGATTCTGCACGGCTAGTCTGAACACACACTGAACGGGAATACTACATAGCATGTGCTTTGAAAGGCCTAAAAAAATAGGCCTTTCATTCCTTGTAAAACGCCATTGACGGTGACCATGATGCCAGACAGGTACCTCTGGACATTCCTCATCCACAGAGACATGTTTGAGCTCTTCAGCAAATCCAGAACTAACATAGCACACCAACAGAAATGTCTATGAACCCAAGAAAAGGGTTCTGCTCAATCTAGAGTTTAGAGACTTCTGCAAGTTTCCACTGAACAGGGGTCATGCCCCCACAACGCATGAAGCCAGAGAACCACAGCAGATGGCAGAGTGAGCGGCTCAGAGGACTGTACACAAGGCAGTGCACGGGATGTTCAGCTGGTACGTCACCTGATGCAAAGCTGCAGATTCTAGGTTGCTCAGGGCAAAAGGCCATGTTATTCTGAACTGCGCACACTATAGAAAGGAAACAACAGCACTCAGTTTCTGCAACTCTTTGGGGCTTTTAAATACATGTTACACAATGGAGTTGTTCTTCGGAGTTCTGTTTCTTTTGCCAGCATCCCAAGACTCAATGTTAATGACTTCAGTGATGCACATTGCAGTATTGTAGAGGTAGATATTGATTGATTGATTGATTGATTGAAATATTTATTAACAGTTTGCAGAATTACAGTACATTTCAAGCACAAACTCAATACAAAGACTGTTAACTGTGAGTGGACGACCCAATTAAGCATTACACTTGTTTACAAGAGGGTCCACCTTGTTCAATTCATCAAAACATTTAGAGACGTACAAATAGACACTTCTATATACCGGTAGTCAAAGAACAGAACAGGAATTCATCATAAAGGAGGTAAAAAGGGAAAAGAAACATATACAGTGAGGGGCAAAAAAGGTGGGCGGTGGGGGGGATTTAGATTTTACGGGGGCCAGTTTCGAATTGCAGCCGTCCGTAGGTGCCCTTTGAGAGCGGTTTTGAAGGAGTCAAGGGATTCGCATGTCTTAATGACTGTTGGTAGGGCGTTCCACATTTTGGTGGCATAGGAGCGAAAATAATTTAGTAACTTGTTTGTGCCGAATCTGGGTTGTACATGGTTCGTTGCACTCCCTCTGGTGTTGTGGGTGTGGACTTTGTTAACATTAAGAAAGTACCCTGACAGGTACATGGGTATCTTGGTGGTGTATCGAATCTTGTGGACCAGACCCATTGCAAGATGCTGTACTCTGTCGTCGACCCTAAGCCATTCCAGCCTGTCAAAGTGGGCAGGGGTGAGGTGGGTTCGGGGGGTGAGGCCAAGTAGGAGCCTGACCAGTTTGTTTTGGGAAGTCTGGAGCCTAGTTTTAAGGGCCTTTGAGGTGCTGTGGTACCAGGAGGTGCATGCATAGTCAAAGAAACCTTGTACGAGGGCTCCTGTTAAGGTCTTCAAGGTGTTTTTATTGACCAGTGAGGAGATCCTGTAAAGGAATCTTGTTCTTTGGTTGACTTTTTTGATTACGTTGGTGGCCATTTTATCACCGGAAAGATTAGCCTCCAGGATGTTGATAAAATTGTTTTTGTGTATCGCAAAGCCACTGTTTACGTTGCTGCCAGTATTTGTCATTACTATACTAACAGGCAGCAATTTGAACAGCATTGATTCATATTTATTTATTTAAAAAATGTATTTGACCGGGTTACATTGAGATTAAACTCTTTTACCAGGGAGGGAGCCCTGGGGGGTATTGAAGCTAATTTTCTGTGACAGGTTAATGAGCCATTGTTGTTTTGTTATAAGAAGAAAAAAACATGCCTAGTGAAAATATTCTACATATTTCTACATATTGAGGATATCACAGGTTGTTGTGACTAGGGATAATGATAGTCGGTGCTGCTGATGTCACTGATGTCATAGGCATGGATGACGCACGCACGCACGCACGCACGCACACACACACAGTCACACACACGCACACACACACACACGCACACACGCACACACACACACACACACACACACACACACACACACACACACACAAACGGCGGGGCGCATCAAAGCAACTCGTGAACGCGCTTTCCTCAGCCTGCGCTCGTCCTCGTCCCTCACCTCTACTGTTCTCTTCTCTCCACTACTCGGTGCAGCAGACAGAGAAACGGTGGAGCTCCGTAGACTGGACGTGTGTATCGGAATGTACCTTTCGAGAGACAGGATACCCTGACCACAGCTCTTGCGGATTATAATGGGTTCAGTTGTTTTATTACTCGCTACGTTATCAGTTGCCAAAATGTGGATAACAATCTGGGGGCATGGAGAAGAAAGGGGGGTTTAAATGATTTTTTTTAACACCTCTGCTCTTCGTCCCAACCAAGCACCTTTGACTTAAAGACGGCGAAAAGTAGAACCCTAGTACATTTTCACCGTTATTCTTTTAGCTGGGCTCCAAGTTTTTTTGAGTGTCGGGTTTGAGAATAATACGGGAAGCCCGGAGACGCATCGAATACCATTGTATTAGTTTTCTGTTGTCTAGCATTTGAAGTAGCCGCGGTGGGTTCTCGTTGTTTTCTTGAAGAGCGAAGCTGGCTGCCTATCGGACTGACCACTGGAGTTGGTCCTGAAAATGGAGGCTGTTATCGAGAAGGAATGCAGTGCGCTTGGAGGACTCTTCCAAACTCTTATCGGAGACATGAAAGTAAGAGCCATTTAGACTAATAAACTTCGCAATCGCAATGCATCATCATGCATGTGCTGTGATTCACGGTCAATTCAACAACTTCTAGGCTGGTTAACCAGTTACCAAGGGTCAACGTTTCAGTTTTAACCATTGTACACAAACCGTGCCTGCATCAGTGTGTTCTTTATTCTCCAATCCTTACTATTCTTACAGTGATAAACTGTTATGAAGTATTAAATGCAAACTGTTATTTATTTATTTATTCGTTTGTTTGTTTGTTTACTTGATGGAAGTAATTTCTCACTGTTCCTACCAGTAATTTGTTTCCCACGATTGTGTGTATTCCTTTCCTGGAGGTCTTTAACCCCACTCTGTTGAAAGCTGGCTAAATAGGCCAATTGGTCACAAAAGTAGAACATGTCATTTTGAGGTTATTTTTGAGAGAGCTTAGCTGATGGGACAACTAGTTGATTTCCCAGCTGTTGTGTGTGGCTTTCAGAATGCTGGGAATGCTAGTAGGATAGCAGGAAAAGGACCTACATGGTCTGTAGGATTTGACATGTGTAGGTCAAATCAAATTACTTGTCAGGCAGTCATTATGTTGACCAGCATCACAAAATTATTATGAATGCTGCTCAAAGGGTAGGCTACTCAGAATCCAGTACTGGTGTAGTGGCTATTATGTCAATACCTGCATGTTTGCCACTATCTAGATGAAAATGTGAAATACCCTACTACTTTGTGACTCCTTGATTGGACCAAGGTGTGCTTTTGCTTGCATGGGGATGGGGTATCCACTATCCAGTCCACATGATTTCCAGCTTACATAGATGTGTATAGTTTGTTGCATGCCAAATGATTAAAACCAGCCTCTCTCTACTCATAAGAGACCTAGAAAGCACAGAATTTCTCTTCAGCGGGTTGAACCATATGTTTATAACTCTACTATACACACCCACAGCGAGGGAGAGAGAGAGTAGGGATTAGGCTCTTGTTGGGTGTGAGGTTCCACAGCACGTGAAGACATTCCTTACCCGACTGACACTAGTAGCACATCATCGACAAACATTCCCTTGTTGTAGTTTCATCATCACTCTCAATCTCTATTTCCTGCGTCATTGCTATGTCTCCGAGTTTCGGAGCGCTTACATTAAAGGTTAACTATTTTCAGCCAAAGACCCACATTAAAGTAAATTTAGTCTTCCTTTGGGACCCAGGCTCATTAAAATATTAGTACTCTTGTTATGTGAGGAACTGAGGATCTTTCAGAAAGAGGCCTCAGTAACCCACTTTTGGTCCTAGCAATTGTAGAATGACATATTTTCAAACAGGCAAAACCGTGAGTTCAAGTTCATGTTCTTCAGTGAAAATATACTCTCAAGATGTATGCTGTACACAGATTGCATGTTTTTTAACTAGGTAGCATTCATCTGTGTATGCTGCACACACATTCTTAAAAAGCTGTTTATTTAACACAGTGCAGATGACAAATTGGCAAGATAACAAGCTGTCTTTTTTGGATTAGATTAGAGTAGCCCATCATGGACCCCGTCATGGAAATTGGAATAATGGATCCGACGTTTTGCTGCTTATATGGCCTCATATTAGTAGCTTTGCCAAGTTGTTGTATAACTGAATAATTATATCTCTGCTAATAATGATATGTCATCACTTTTTCTCTCTGCTTGTGCCTACAGAGCAGCTACCCTATTTGGGAGGACTTTATCACCAAGGCTGGCAAGCTGCAGTCACAGCTCAGGTGAGGAAGAAAGTGTGTGTGTGTGTGTGTGAGAAAGTGTGTGTGTGTGTGTGTGTGTGTGTGTGTGTGTGTGTGTGTGTGTGTGTGTGTGTGTGTGTGTGTGTGTGTGTGTGTGTGTGTGTGTGTGTGTGTGTGTGTGTGTGTGTGTGTGTGTGTGTGTGTGTGTGTGTGTGTGTGTGTGTGTGTGTGTGCGCGTGTGCGTGTGAGAAAGTGTGTGCGTGTGTGCGTAGCCCCCTATATGTGTTCGTTTTTCCCAGTGAAAATGTGGGTTAGTGTTGGACAGAATGAGCATGCATATGCGTTGATATGAGTAAAGCAGATTGGGGGCCCAGCACGTTTTTTAGGGACCCAGCTCTTTTTCTGAATGAATCTAGGGCAATATATGATGTTATACACATTAGCCTTCATTATTATTGGTGAACAAGCAAGTAAGTCAACATTTCCCTTCACACTGGCCTTAAGTACTAGATGCATTTGGGATTGTTGTGGTGTCCAGTGACAAAACACCTAGGCTACATTCAAGTTACCGGTAGATCTCTTGAGGTTAAATCGAACATATTAGATTCAGATGAACGAGTGTAGTTCAAGTTTAAATCTAGTAAGCTAGTTTTTTCATGTCCATTGCATAACACTGTAGACAGCCCATATTGTGCCATAATGTTCTGTCAACATTCCTTGTAGTCCTACAGGTCTTGTGTCACTGTGGTCATTGCTTTTCTAAGAAGTTTTTAGGTGCCACTTTCATGCCTGAAATGTCTTTTCTTTGGTGCATTATTAATTGTGCTACAGGAGCCCTGCAGTGTTCAACCTGTTTATTATTTAGGTTATGCACTGTATATTATGTTCAGCACCCGCTTATTCTTGGATGTGCATGCACATTCATTCCGCGTGTCTACAAATTAAATAGTGGTGACAGTTTACATAATAGTCTTAATAATATTGACCAGAGGTCATGCAGTGTCACTTTCCTCCATTCACTCTTCATTAAGGTGGATTTGTTTTTCTACATTACAGAGGGCTTTGTCTTTACAATACTGTTAGGTTTTCACACCTAACGCCTAAATTCCTCTCAAATCCCCCGCTAACAATGGCTGTTAATGCTGGCCACCTTTCCTAGTTGGATTTAAATGGTCACGTGCCAATAGGCAAAGTACTACTGACAGTTCACATAAAAGCTCACTGTCCTGCAAATACTGTAAATTTGCGTGCTGACAGTCTAAATTATTGTTTGGTTAACAATGCATGTCAACTCCTGGTTTTTAAGCGTCCACAAACCAACACTGACAGCCACATAAAAGGCCAATGACTTCACCATGACTAGCAAAGGCCAGTTTCCCCATTTAGTCAGCATTGGGATTGATTAATGGTGATATGTTATTCAAGTGTCTCCGTCATGCAAAGGTTAAATATGTGACCCAGCGGTGTTAAAACTCAGAATGGTGTTTATGCCTATGTTGCTAGTGAATGGATGTTTGACAGTTGGGTACAGACAGAAACGTCTGTACTATGGTGCACTGATGAGGTTACAGTTTGCAGGGAGGGACCCATACTAGCCATCTAGAACTGCTAACCTCCAGGGGTCCATGCCCTGAATGTTTTTTCTTTTTTTTTTTTTTTATCCCACACACTTCTCTTCATATTTTGTATGTGGCACTGCTCATACTTTCCAACCTTTTCAATTATATCTTTTACTGATATATTTTCCCACAATTACCATTCCGCCTTGCGTTGTGACGTGTTGTGAGTTTTTAGATCAGCAATTATTATTATTGTTTTAAATAAAATCCTTATTTATAGTAATTTGGACGGTTTTGGACATACAAGGTTTCCACCCGACGGTGACAATATATAGGTTTGTGCAATACCGCATGAAACTCTGGGGGCAGTAGTGATGCCCTGCAAGACAGACACCGTTTACAGAACACAACAAAGAATAAAGATGGTGGAAGGTAGTAGTGATTGTTGAATTAAATTAGGTATTTGTACTTATTTGTACTAATGGTTCATCTATCCATTCCATAGGGTATGCATCTGGCTTTTGAATTGGGAACACACTGATGAGCATATGTCTGGCTTTGAGCACACATGACTAATGAGCTGCAGTAATGGGGGAAAAAAACATGATATTACATTGTCATGACCTATATGCATTTTTACTTCTTCCAGAACATAGAAAGATGACTTCATTAGCAAAATAGCTTCATCTGAAATTCTGAAACCATTCTGATAAAGGCCGAAATGTCAAATTGTTAATGTTCCGGGCAATACCTTAAATGTTTCAATTCAAACTGGTCCCTACCTCTCTAAACTAGGTGTAACTCTTGCCCCCAGTAGCCGTGGGTGCAGCATATGGCTGGCACTAATGAATGATAGTACCCTTCCTGCTGTGCTACTAATAAAACTGTGTTATTTTCTAGGTCTAAGTGTGCTGACCTACAAATCGGCGGCTTCATGCTTTTTCGACCGACTTTGACTTATCTCCAGCCACTTCAAAAAATTTGGTCAATTACTGTAGGCCTTTCAACTACAACCCAACCCAAGTTACCCAACCCCCACCTAGCATGCCCCACCCCTCAGGGCGTCTGTAATCTATGTTGGGGATGGGCTGGGTTGTTGTGGGACATACAAACACACCCACCCACCCGCCCACCCACCCTGGTATAGATTGAAGGCCAGCCATCATCAGCAGCACTATGTCTTTGCGTGTAATAATTATGCCTGATTTATACTTACTCGTCCGTGTCTCTCTGAGACTGATTTTTCAAGTGTCTCTTTCAGATCTGGCCATATATGTATAATTCTTTACAAAACAACACTGTCACACGACAAGGTATAAATTAGGCTTAAAGGCACACTACTCTGTAATTTAGCCCCTCTGCTCAACCTCTCCCAAAGCAGCTAGGAAGTCTAGCAATTACACTCTTTAGACTGCTCACTCACTCAGTCTCGTTTTTGGGGGTTAAAATATGGTCTTTCTTGGCTCCCCATAATAGTTTTTTTTTTTTTTGCAACAAAAACACACACACACACACACACACACACACACACACACACACACACACACACACACACACACACCGGAGCGGAGCTTTGAGGAGAGAGGGCTGGATGGATATAGCCTATAGCTGATTTCTAATCACGTCCTGCTTTTAACTCGTTGGTCTGTTTAGTGGGCCGTGGCTGCTGCAGCTGTGCCGCCGCTAAGCTCACAAATAGACTTATTTACCTCTTTACAGTTTCAAGTTCATCTTCAAAAGACATGAGCCTGTACAAAACAAATAAATGGATATGAATAATATCATATTATCCATACTTTAACATCTTCATTGATTGATAGATATGTTTGGAGTTAGTTTATATTTCGCCAGGATGACAGACAGACCGACGGATGATATGTATGATATGGGTTAATGGATAGATATATAACACATTCATATTTTATTAATCATTTCCTATAACTACCTTTCCAGCAGAGAGGCTACATTCATTTCAGAGTTACTAGGGCGATATTCCAGTTCATGTAAAACTAAGAATAGTTGGAGATAGCTGGGCTGAATGCATCATTGTCTGGTAGTGCACTCTGCAGTACAAAGGCAGCGTCTATGGGGAGTTTAGGAAAGATTGGCCATGGCCTTTTGTGATGGAACAGATTTGTTAAAGTCATTTGTCTTAACTGCATAACAGGGCCATTTGCAGATCTGACCAATGGCTGCTATTAGCTCAGAGTTCTAGTTATGTGCACAGATCTAAGACGTTCTGCCTGAAACAGTTTTCAAAATTCTGCAGGGTGCGTAGCACGGACTTAGGGCTTTCTGGGCAATATGACCATTTGCCCTCCTGTTTGACAGCTAGAACATTGTATCCAGGCGTTGTCCACAGAATAAGTTGCTCTCACGCAGGAAATATGTTAAATTGCTGGGTTATTCTTTAAAGTAAAGATAGGTCATCTGGCTGATTCACAGAACCATCAACTGCTGCTGCAGATAAGATCAGAGTTGCAAATGAGTCCAGCAAATTCTGATAGTGCTGCTTCATTGAATGTAGATCAATAAATGTTTCTACAATGTAGCCTACTTTAAATGCACTCAAGCCACAACTTTACTGGAACCATTGTTGTTTTCTCCTTCCTCGCTCCATGGGGTGTCCTTGAGCAACCAATATTGGGCGAATAACTTAACTCTTATGTTAATAAGGCTGTTTTGCAGGTGGCGTAAAACATAAGCCAGAGCATGATCTAATCTGCACTGAACAATCACATCATGTGCAGTACAACTTCGGCAAACATACCCAGAGGTTTCCCTGGTGCTCACACACTGCTTTAAATAGAAAGGAATGTGTGTGTGTGTGTGTGTGTGTGTGTGTGTGTGTGTGTGTGTGTGTGTGTGTGTGTGTGTGTGTGTGTGTGTGTGTGTGTGTGTGTGTGTGTGTGTGTGTGTGTGTGTGTGTGTGTGTGTGTGTGTGTGTGTGTGTGTGTGTGTGTGGGTGTGTGCGCGTGTGCACGTGTATACGTGCGTGCGTGTGTGTGTGTGCGTGCGTGCACATGTGTTTATTTTTCCATCAGCAGAACACACCCATATTTCTCATGGCCAGCCCACAGCAGCACAATGCTTAAAGCACTTATTACATTTGTGCTGTGATAAAGACACATTGTCCATTCACTGTCAATCTGCTTTGAACTGGGAGTCACTTGACTTCAACAACATACCACAAGTTAGTATGTTCATAGAATGATGTAACTTGGATCAGGGGTTTTACTATTGCTCAGCTGACCAGTTTTTTACTGACATTGAAGTAAGACATACATTGAAGTACAGTAGGCCTATATGCAACACAGACTCATTTTTTAAAGAGTCCATTTTAAGAGTTTCATGATAGACGGAAGGAAAAGTATTTTTTATGGAGAAAAGGGTTAAATAGAAAGAAAGAGGGGGTTTGTTCCAATGGTATTACCATATTTTTGTACACATTTTGTCTTGAGTATCCAAATTGCATTGGTCACGACTCCATGTCTTTCCTTTGCAGCAACCAATTTAATATCTAGTTTTTATCTCTGGGTTCCCAGATAAAAAAAAGTGTTACCTTTAATGATTGTCATTAAAGGTAATTTTGCATCTCGGAGAGCCTTAAATCTCCTACGTCAGCTCCAAACTCACAACATTATTGCCACATAGTTTCTTTAAAAGAATAACATGCTATTGTCCGGAACGGTCACATGTTTGAATCTGATAAAGTATTTAGTTTAGCAATTATGGAAGTGTAACTTAATAACGCTTTCACTGTAGCCTAGCTGTATGGGAATAATTGAATAGACTAATTTAGATTAGAGCTATTTGTTGTAATAGAACATTATATTGAATATATAGTTGTATTTAAGTGTTCGCTCTTCTTGGCCTCTTATTAAAGGTATTTGTTATATGGAGCCTACCATACAGTGCATAAACATCTATCTATAAATGCACCACGTATGTACGTGTGTAGGTCTGTAGTCCACATAACTCGAAAACTTCAAATTCGACACATATTCGTTCCACACCACCACAGGGAGTGCAGTGCCCGGTGTCGAGTCAGTCGGACCCACGGTTGTCCAGAACCACCACAAAAGGCCTCTGCCCGGGCTCTGGACAGGGCCCCTGCCCCCTGGCTCCCTATATGGAGCTGGCCTGTGCTGACATCATAGATATGTTCTGACATCTGCATAGACTCCATATTTGGGCATGCCTGACAAAGAACTCCATATATGGGCATAAAATTGACACATAACATAATAACTAGGTGGGGCATTCATTTCCAACTTGCATCGTTCCAAGTAGGAACGCTCGTCTAGTTGAAGTAATACAGTAAAACCTGTATTTTGGCCCGAGCCCCACGGCCTTTGCTGCATGTCACTCCCCAGTCCCCACCTCTCTCCCCATTTCCTATCAGCC
>NC_136811.1:27738340-27755840 GCF_951216825.1 Electrona antarctica | reverse complement strand
CGCTGGCACTTTGGCATGGGGGGTTAGATCAACATGGAATGGATTCTGTATTGGCCATATAAGGAGCATGTCTTGAGTGTACAGGGTCTTTTAGATGGGTCCCATGGACATTTTACAATATATGCAAACATAAAGTAAATTAAATTGCACCAAATGACAGTACAGTGCTGAGTACAGTAGTGCGTCCATGGGACCCCCAGAAAGGTCCACGGATGGGTCCATTATCAATAATCTGCGTATCTAATCTAATAACTTTGGGGCAGGCCCGTCTAGAGTTTGAATGGACGGAGGAAGGATGGATGGGGAAGGATCAACATATGGAATGTCAGAACAGGTTCTGACATATACATACAGTATAGGTTTGAGGTCAGATGTATGAGTTTCTGTCCAATATCAGGGATATCCATCCCTGATGATGTCACGTGATGTCATGATTGTTGTATTTTCTAAACTGGACCCTCGTCTGGTTCTGACAGACTGGTAGTGTGTGCAGGCTGGGTGGTGTGTGATAATCCGGTTGAATTATTCCTTTGGTACGGCGACTGTGGCGGCGGGCCCGGGAGAACAATAACGCGACACGAGACAGTATCACGCTAAAGGATCACAAAGTTTATTACACAAATAGGAACATATATAGTGCTGGATCATAATGACGTGACAATAAGATATGAGACAAAGTACCGTGACTAATGCAGCAAGGCTGACCGTGCTGGCGCTGAGATGTCTCTCGTAGCCTATCTATAAAGTATGCTACAGTACAGGCAGTACACAATACATATCAAGTACACTGTATCGCAAGTTCAAGTACACAGACTTAGATGTACATGGACAACTCATAACATAACAACGATGACCTGGGCACCATATGGGGCATGCCTGGGGTGAACAACCAACCAATACACTGATGGAAAATGCAAGATTCCATAGTAAATGCGACCCGTGGTCGCAATAAATACAAATATAGAATATATAATATAATATAATAAATATATAGGCCTATAAATTGATAAAGAATATTAATAAAGCCTTTGTCATTGGTTTGGTTAATGAGGTGAAAACAAAACAAAACTGGTTCCAGGAGGCAGAATTATGAAGGCCTGTTTGACTCATATATCACTAATGTATGGCTTAGAAAACGAGATACAAAGCCGTGTTTAGTTGTTGTTGTACATGTTATGTAATGGACTTCACAAAGTGCCTTGGGTGGCAGACTTTCTACTTGGTGAAGATATCAGCTTACTCTATTATTCGCCTGCAAATGAAAGAGCCTGGTATCAGTTCAATGAGACACCTCTGTGTGTGTGTGTGTGTGTGTGTGTGTGTGTGTGTGTGTGTGTGTGTGTGTGTGTGTGTGTGTGTGTGTGTGTGTGTGTGTGTGTGTGTGTGTGTGTGTGTGTGTGTGTGTGTGTGTGTGTGTGTGTGTGTGTGTGTGTGTGTGTGTGTGTGTGTGTGTGTGTGTGTGTGTGTGTGTGTGCGAGAGAGACGTGTGTCATGTGTGGCTACAGTATCTTTGATGTTGACAACCACCTGCAAGGCTTAGAGAGAGATCAAATGGCTGTACAGTAGTCCTAGGCATACACACACATGAACACGCACACACACATGCCAGCTATCGAAGGTTATCCAATACCTGCTGACTGTCGATCTTTTTCTTTCTTTTACCTATTCTCTTTCTTCCCTTGCAACCAATCTGCGGTTGTCTCTCGTCATCAGTGTTGTTGACCCCTTCTCCTCCTGATATCCTGAGTGTCTCCAAATCCTAACCTGCAAGGAGGTGGATGGCTAAAGGGGCTGGAGGAAGAAGTAACAATCAGAAAAATGTTAATGAACAAACAGATAAACAACACGTACTGTAATAAATGATGGGTCCAGACACCATCATTATTCAGCATAAGTGACAATGTATCCTTTACATAATATGTGGGAAAAAACACGTGACTCCTGGAATCTACAGACACGATAACATAAAGGTTATTCTGCTAAAACTAATTTAGGCCTGTGACCCACTTTGATTGGTCCTGATCCACAGCCTTAGAGACTGCAGGCTGATATTGTTCATCTTAAAGTTCACCCTGCCCTGGTTGTTATGATAACATCAAAGCTTTGATCGCCGTGCCCATAAAGGTTTATGGGATCATCTATAGATTGGAAGACTTGAACATGAGCCAGCTGTAGTTAATGCTAGGAAGATGAAAGCCACACTCATGCCAGTGCTTCTGGTAGCAGTATGATCAGAATATTGAAATACCTGAAACATGCATGATCTGTTTGCTACAGAACTTTACAGCAAAATGTTTCTGCACCGTTGTGTGTGACTGTGTGCGTGTGCTTTAAATGTATAATCATAAAGTAATTATATGCATTCTGTTAGAGCTGTTGAAAGGTTTTGACTTCATGGGTCAACTCAACAGAGCAAGATCTAAAAGTTAGGAAGGCACTGAATGGCATGGCCAGTGTATGGAACTCCAACCTCCACCGACAAATCAACCTCAGCTTCTTCTACGCGACGGTAGAATCTGTTCTCCTATATGGCAGTGAATGCTGGACCCTGAAGCCAACTCTGCAGAAGGCTCTAGACGGGAGCTACACCAGAATGTTACGTGTAGTGCTCAACATCAGCAAGAGTACACATGTTACCAACGAGAATCTGTATGCCGGAATATTCAGGGTGAGCAACGAAATAGCAGCCAGGAGAATGAGACTCGCAAAGACACTGCCAAAGACACCAAGAGCTCCCAGCCAGTAAACTGGTGCTGTGGTGTGGGAACCAACACATGGGCACCGGTCACGAGGACGTCCCATACTAACATGTGTGGATGTACTCAAGAAAGATGCAGGAGCGCAAAGCACCAACGAGCTGGCCGGATGTATGGAGAACCGGGATGACTGGAAGCGACGATGGAAGGCTCGTCTGAGGACAACCTAGAGACTTCAGTGTTTACTGTTTCAGCTCTCACGTGCATTTCAACTGACATGAAAATGCAAATGAACACATTACACTACAAGTTATTTTGAATATTTTCTGTTGCCAAAGCATTCAATTGAAATCTGTAAATATCCTGAAATGCTGAGGCCCTATTACTATTTTCACTTTAACTTCTATTAAAATCTTTTGATGGCAATTTAATGTTTTAACATCTTTCTTCATTTGTTTTGCCCCAAAATGTAATTTCAATAACGCTGAATGTGATTGGTTGAAAGGAACACATTGGCAACAAGTCACAGACAGAGCTGCCTTCATGCACACACTGCATGCCAAGAATGATGAGAGATGCTGAGCAACATTTTAAACCTCATGTATGCCATCTGACAAGCATATGGTGACATTTTACCATTATCTTTGGTAATTGTGGATCCCACATAGAAAAAGTGACATTCTCATACTTGTTGAACGGAGTCTAGTTTAGTTTAGAGCTGGCTGATGTAGACCTTATGTTATGACATATGTTATGACTTACTGTCCACTTTTAGTTAATGGGTGCAGACAGTCCTGTAAGTCTTTGATTAACTCCTCTCCATTGCTAGACACTCAATCCACAACACTGGTTGACTGGACAGGTGCAGTTGGAATAGTGTTCTATCATTGTTCTTTCTCTTAATTCGATCCTCTCTGTAAAACTGTCAATCAGTGCTCAAAGTGCTGACATGATCATAATTCTTTTTTAGGATATACTTGATTTGGCTCTAGAAAAAAGCACATACTAATGGCCCAAGGGGCTTTCCTTTCACTCTCCCAAGGTGTACAAAAGACCATTTGTGACTGTATGACTGAATGCATTTGTTGTGCCATTATCCTGCTTCACAGCATGCCTCCCATGACATTTTTCCATGATAATTTATTGCCTTTCAATTGTTGCTTAATTATGTCATTGTAAACGGGAAATATGAAACAGCTGAAGACAAAAAGGTTTCCAATTTGGAATAAAGTCCAAAATGTGCTGCATGTTCAGGATGTAAGCCACTGAAGTGATAATAATCAGTCAAGGCTCTTATTAAAATCTAAATCAGGCATGAAGATTCACAAGATTCATGAAGATTCACAAGACTTCCAATGTATTTCGAAGCTAAAGCATCTGTAATTGCACAGCCAATTCCTTTTTCTAGATACAAATGCGCTCCTCGTAAGATAAATGATACCAAGTGTTTTCCAATGAGACTTCTCATTCTCAAGTCATGACTAATGTTGACAAGCTGGCCTGTTTTCCAGGTCCCGACGACTGACGTTATCAGTTACATTATATCACTGCATGTGTACTCCATTTATGAGTCACTATACATGGATGGCATCTATGTAGACGTAGCCCAAGGAGGAAGGAATTTGACCCATAATACATTATGCAAAATGAGTTTGATTTGGGAATTCACAGCTGTGGGGATCATTTCAGGACAGAGGCATTATTCAGATGAGGTATTGTTCTGCAGAGCTGATCGGGTGGCTTCACAAGTTAAGTGCAGTGTACGCCCAAGTCTTTGCAATGCATGCTTCACAGAGGAGAAAAATCATGCTCTCTCTGTTATTTTTCCCACTCTGCTAAAGACAAATACCATACACATTGTAGTAGTAGTAGTAGTAGTAGTAGTAGTAGTAGTAGTAGTAGTAGTAGTAAGCATTACATTACTACAAATGTTGTTAATGAATAAATAGCATACAGACCTTATGTAAATCATGAGTGATATAGCTGAATTATTGACAAATAATGTAAACAATGCAATCTTCCATGATAATGCAAAATGATAATGTGTAATAAATGCACATTTGAACAGTCTTCATGCTGTAAACTTAAGGATTGGAAACTGTAAATAGCCATGAAAGCCAATAGCACATTCATTACACAGTGGTTTATATACATCTAAAGTCTTTGTTTTCCTGCATTTGTGTATGTTGTTTTACTTACTTAGCTTTGTGCTTTGTGAAAGGCTTATTATAGAGTTAGGAGGACTGAGCGTTAACTAGTCACACTACAATAGCAGTGTGACGTTCTATGGATTTGGTTTGGTTAAGAGTGTTACAAAATGGTAAATGGTGCATTTATATAGCGCTTTTATCCAAAGCGCTTTACATAGATTATGCATTACATTCATCTATTCACACACACATTCATACACCGATGGCGGAAGAAACCAGGCAAGGTGTACCTGCACATTGGGAGGAAATATTTGGAATGTCAAGTAGAAGTTTGAATACAATTGGGAAACAAAGACATTAGCTTCCACACAAAGCCTTTCTATCCCTCTATTGTGCTCTGTTAACCCTCTTATTGCCCTTGCTTTGTTGTTTTAGTCTGATAAAGAACAGTGAAGTGCGCTTTGGTTTTGACATCTCCACATAGTTTGTCATCTCATAACCTTTATGGCAAGGCCTATACAGTACATGTTGGCACGATTTTCTTCTTACTTCTCTGTTCAGGGCGAATATTTATGTTTAACTGGAAAGGCCAAGGAAGAACTGATTAACTACACCGATTGCCCAAAAGGGACATGGTAGTGGGTGTGGCCTGTTGCACGCCCACTGCCGTGGGGGGAGGGGGGGTCTCTCCTGTGAAGTGTCTTGAAACAACTTGGTGTGGTTCAGCACTATTATGAAATTGAATGAAATTCAACCACGATACAAACCAAGCCACAATACTTTGAGAAAAACTAGGGCGGTTTATCATGGGCCCAGGAAGAACTGATTCACTGGTTACACGGTTTTGGTTCCTCATGTGTAGGCTAACAGCGAAAACCAAGAGGCTGTATATCTCTGCTGTCGGGAGGAAACCACCTAACTCCAAAATGTTCCCTTTTCAGGAAATGAAAAATAGACATTTTTCAGGAAATTAAGAAAACTTTATATTTTTAAAACAAAGCAATACTGCCTCATCAAAGTTGGTGTTGTGACTTTATATATTGTCAATTAATTCCATGAGAGGGAGAGAGGTGGTGGAGTTAGCTGTTTTAGCAGACCGTTTGGGTCCAATGGAGTTAAGAGGTTTTTTTTAAGCACTTTTTACTACTTTTTGGAACATTGGTTCAATATTTTCGAAACAACACACAGACGTAAAGGGTGTTCAATAGCACTGATTTATGCTAAAAAATAAAAAACCTCAAAAATGGAGTTATGAGGTTTCCTCCCGACAGCAACGATTATGCAATATTAATCAATACTGAACTGTGTGATATATGTATCGGCCACAATGAATAGATTGTTTAAGAACTATTTGCGGCGGAGCCGTGGCTTGCTTACACGCCCACCAAGAGCATGGGAACATTTGCAAGCATATCATCGGCTGTCAATCGGCCCGATCATCAAAAGGTTGCAGGAATCCAGTGACGTCAATCTCTGGACGTATGAATGTAGTACAGTTTATTTATTTTTTAAAGTTATACCAAATGTAATGCTGCATTCACATGGAATCAGGCAAGCGGACTTCATGTTAGTGGACGGGAGCAAGACGGTAAACGGAACAGGACGGCACGGCAGCCAGAACCGGCGACGGTAACGGCAGACGGCATCAATGTTAAAAATAATATTTAATCTTTTTACCGTGCCGTGCCTTCCAGCAGGTTTTTCCATTTGCCGTCTACTGCTTGCCTGATTCGCTGATGTGAATGCAGAATTACTCTGATAATGGAGAGGATATCAAAAAGTATAGTGTAAAACTATTCTATAGTGTATGTGTGTTCTCCTCATAGACACACGTCTGTCAATGCTATACAATAACCAGGACAGAACATGTCATCCTAGCTGTGTGTGTGTGTGTGTGTGTGTGTGTGTGTGTGTGTGTGTGTGTGTGTGTGTGCGTGTGCGTGCGCGCATGTGTGTGCGTGTGCGCGTGCGTGTGTGTGTGTGTGTGTGTGTGTGCATGCGTGTGTGTTGTGTGTGTAGCGTCTGCGTGCGCACATGTTTACATTAGCCACAGTGAGTGATCTGACATGTGTCATCTCATCATGTCATGAGAACAACACAGAGATAGCCAAGATGTTTAAGCAATTGTGTGATGAGAATCAGCTCAATGTTTAAGACTTTATTTGCACGTTGAAGTTGTCCTGCCCATGGCAATGCTAGCGACAGGGGATTAGCCCACATTCTTTAGCATGTTTAAAAATCCTACACCATTTGGCTGTCTTCACACTAATCCACTCACTCATCATCTGTGAACTTGAACTTCAAAACACCAGCGTCTGCCATTCTGTCCCGCCTCACTTTTTCAGTATATCTTTCTTCCCGGTTTTCTGTATTTCCCTGAAATTGTCATTTAAGCCTGATTTATACTGCTGTGTGTTTTGTGTTGTTTGTTGAAACTCATCTAATACAACACACACATGCCCATGTTGTTGAAACTCATCTAATACAATACACACATGCCCATGTTGAAACTCATCTAATACAATACACACACATGCCCATGTTGAAACTCATCTAATACAATACACACATGCCCATGTTGTTGAAACTCATCTAATACAATACACACATGCCCATGCACGCACAGACAGGAGTTGTTTTGTACCTGAAAGCAGCGTGACAGTGTTTACTTTCAATTGGTTTAGTGACTCTATTAAATTGTAGCTCATGTGATTAAACTTTAACTCAGACATACTGTACCTCTACTACAGTGCCCACAGTTAACCACATGGATCCTAGTGTACCTATTCTGGGCCAATCATTTACCCAAGATGGCAGATGGTGATACAAGTTCACAACCAGTTGTGAGCGTGTAGATCAGCTAATCTAATCAGATAAAGATTTTCTTTAGTGTGTAGAGCTAAACAGGAGGGTGCCTAGTATAGAGCCTTGGAGGACTCCAGTCAACTAAGTATGTATAAAGTGGTTTAATAATAACTGAGAAACATACAGTAGGGCTAAAGGCCATATTTGTGCATACTTCATTGCCTGTATTTATAGCGCACACTTCAAGTTGTTGATAAGGATCTGTGCCTCTGAAGATTGGTCGTGCCCATTCAGCAGACATCGATTGAGGAACTAGAAAGTAAAGGATAGGTGATTTCTCTCATAAGTTATCCCATTAGCACATGCTGTGTGTGTTCAAGAGGACTCTCCCTCCTTTGCTGCATGTCATCCCCCCTCTTTCTCCCAAATTTCATATCTCTCTCTCTCACTGTCACAATAAGAAAAACAAATAAATAAATAATATATATAATTCGTAAAAAAGTTCAGATTTCATGAAGTACTCAACATGGGTGCCACAGGTGTTAGACATTTTATAAAAAAACGCGGAATGCAGCAGTGCTAATCGCTGTATAGCAAATTAGTAACACCCGTGGCACACGTGGTGAGTACTTTGTATTTGAAATCTGAATGTTTATGTTTATGTACACGTTTTCAATGTAAATGTAGCGATCGCGCAAAACTGGCTGCAGTTGCGTCATGACTGTCATGATTATGACGGTCATGTTTCAGAGCTAGCAAAAGAAAAACATTAAAAACATTTATTTTCACTTACACTTGCTCACTTACATCCTGCTTGTATTCTGTCACATTTGACGGCTATTAGGATGTTCCTCTGTAAACTCAGAATGACGCTGGTCATTTGTGAAGCAATTATGCCATTGAGCCCCGTGAGGAGACGAGAGAAGGGGGGGAAAAGAGGAGTGGAACGAAGAGAGAAAGAACTTGCGAGAAGAATCCTTCCTCTTGTTTCAGGTCATAAAGACTCTGTTCATGGACATCCTTCCATTTCTCTGCGTTTCATCAGATCATAGTTTCCTCATCAATGTATAATGGGCCTCTGTGGCTGTTGGTGCACGTGTTTGTGCACTAGCAGTGTGCGTGTGTGTCTTTTTAGTTTTGTGTACTTTTGTCTATTTGTCTACCAATTTGCCTGTGTGTGGATATATTAGTGAATTGGTGCATATACAGTATTTATATGCACATATGTTCATGCATGTGTGCAATGTGCCACTTTGTCATGATTGCCAAGGTGTGCGTGCTCTGTTTCAGCACTTGAAACAAGCAAAACCATGTACAGAGATGATGTCACCTCAGTGGGAAATGGAACAGACCGGACAGGAGGGGAGGAGAGGACAAGAACGAGGGATTAACTAAGGGAGGGATGGAATGAGTAAACAGAGTGAGAGAGAAACACGCTAGGAAAGGAACCGGGGGGTGAGAAAAGAATTGGACGAGGTTGGAGGGAATAAAAATAGTGGAACAGAGAGCAGTACAAATCACAGAGATACACAGATGCTTCTGTTGCCCAAAATCTGCTGTTGAATGGGTGATGGGTACACTGTCGCCTCGGGTCGGACAGGTCAAACTGTAGGATTATGGATTTCCTACTACACATCATCTGTCTTTACCGCCATCAGTCAATATATAGTCCAGTTCCATAATATCACAGGCACCACTGCTGTGCTGTGCTGTGCTGTGCTGTGCTGTGCTGTGTTGTGTTGTGCTGTGCTGTGCTGTGCTGTGCTGTGTTGTGTTGTGCTGTGCTGTGCTGTGCTGTGCTGTGCTGTGTTGTGCTGTGCTGTGCTGTGCTGTGCTGTGCTGTGCTGTGTTGTGTTGTGCTGTGCTGTGCTGTGCTGTGCTGTGCTGTGCTGTGCTGTGTTGTGTTGTGCTGTGCTGTGCTGTGCTGTGCTGTGTTGTGCGGTGCGGTGCGGTGCTGTGCTGTGCTGTGCTGTGCTGTGCTGTGCTGTGCTGTGCTGTGCTGTGCTGTGCTGTGCTGTGCTGTGCTGTGCTGTGCTGTGGGGACAGAGAGGAGAATGAAGATGTTGCAATCCGCATTCATGTCAGTCCTTCTGCCTTCACATGGAAACCCACACAGTCATACACAGAGAGAGAGAGAGAGAGATTGTGTGAGAGAGTGAGTTAGTGAGCATGCACGAACCAACACACGCACATAATGTAATAAGATTTGTTCTCAGGATTCAAAATAGCTGTGTGTGCTGACAGGTGCCAAGACACTGCTTTGTCTGAACATGTAGAGTTGGCATGTGCGTGTGCGTGTGTGTGTGTGTGTGTGTGTGCGCACACGTGTGTGTGCGTGTGTGTGTGTGTGTGTATACATGTATATACACTATACAGTACTCTACGTGCATGTATGTGTGTGTGGTAATCCCAGTGCCTCTGTCAGCAGCTCCAGTGTTGGGGCTGTCTGGACACGTCTAACTCTAGACAGTACCAGCCACACAGAGTTAGAATGTAGAAACCTGTTAGAGTTAGAGTAACGTGTGTGTGCCTATTTGCTGACTAACTATTTGACTATTCAATTCAAATATCCTGACATAAAGTTAATCATTAATGAAGTGGCAATCTGTTCTGTGTAAACATACTACAGCTTGTGCATTAATATCACACTCTGCAACATAGCCTCCGTCACATTTTGCAGGTTTGCACTGATCCAATACCAGGGGGAAGGGGAGGGGTGGTGTATTGTGTTTTACCAACATGCTAACAGTGTAATCTGTATAAACCAACATATGTAAACAATTAGCCCTGAAACATGACTGTCAGAATCATAATAATGTGAACCATGGCTAGTAAACAATAATAACAGTTAAAAGAACATTGCTATAAAATAACCAGATGTTACTGTACTGTGGTTATGGTGGTTGCATTATTGTACCGCATCACAATCTCCAACTGGTGCAAAACCCAGTTGCTAAACTTAACCAATTCAATTAATTATACCCATCCTTGCTTTTCTACACTGGCTGGCTAGGAGTTTTAGAATTGATTTTAAGATTTAACTGATGACTTTCCAATGTCAAAATTCACACAACATCACATGCAAAAAGAACTGTATTAGCCCACAACGTAACAGGAATATTCCTACAAACTCTAATGCCAGTTAATCATCTGGTTTTATACATACACTGATATTGGTTGTGGAGGAGTTGCTGACAGTGAGTATGTTGAGGACGTAATAGAGGGTTTGTCAGTGTGAATTGTACAAACCAGTTCTTACATCCTGTCTGGAAGGCAGCCAGCTATAATCAATCTACTAGTGATGTGGTAATCCAAGGGTATTTCACAACACAGACAGACCTGTTTGTCAGCAGTCAAAATCAATATTGGATTGGGACATTTATATGAATAATTAATAGAAATACTCAGTAAGCACTCATCTATTACTTGTGCATATTATAAGGCTATACTACTAACTTGTAAAATGTTGCTATAGAAGAAGTAATGTTAATGTTATTCATAGTTCAGTTTTCGGTGAAGAGGTGACCACCGAAAACTACAACATCTCTCTGTTTTTACTAACCACCGTTTCGGTGGTCACCTCTTAATAGGCCTTAATGTGCCATGTTAGAGGGGGTTGGCACCATCAGGCACCATACTTATCAGGCCAATTGGAAATTACTAAATTGGGGTGAAAAATAAAAGGAATGATGAATCCCAGTTTGAAAGCAGTCCAAGCTATTCTTCTTTGGATACAATTACAGGTCATTTGGTGACGTTGCACTTATTTGACCAGACGGCTAGGCCATGATTTTTTTTCTTTTTCTTCATTGCCTACAGGCCGTCCTGCATCTGGTTGTGATGAAGTGTCTTAAGTGTTTTTCCCTGAGCTCTACACGCAGCCCACCTAACATTATGCTTTTGTCTGACCCATCCACAGCATCCATTTAGCAGCTGAGTTTGCCCAAAGACCGGTCCTCTCCTGAAGTGCCTCCCCTCCTTAAGGAATAACTTAGTTCCACTGAGGCCTTCACATTCATGTAATGAGTTCAGCACCTGACGGCAGTGGCCCATTTAGTCCTACATCTGGGGATCCTCTTTGGGTTTGAACACTGAAAACTAAAATGACCCTGAAACTTGAAATTATAGAATTACACGTCTATGTCCGCACATATGTGCACACCTCGTCATTGTCAGTGACACATATGCAGAAAAAGGCTTTGTATCCCACAGACAAATGGAAGAAACTCCTACACGTGTCTCTTTAAAGACAAGAAAAGGTTTCTGCAATATGTCAAGAAACATTTCATGTGTCTTGTGAACAACCTCTGTTTGTAAAAACAAACAGAATCAAGGAGTTTCCTTCCATTTAAAAAAATTAATGAATACATACTAAGTATATTTAAAAAAAGGAATTCATATTGTCACATAATGGTGATGCGTTTGGTAGTGGTTTTTATTTGTTCCGGTGCATGGTAGTATGAGCTAATCTGTACAGCTGAGCTGTCTCAGGGAATGGTTTAGTGTCTCGTCTTTCCAGTCATCTGGTCATATAATTGGAGCTTACTTCCAAAGGTTTCCAGTCATTTCTACTGACATGGGCCATAAGTTCTCTTCTGCTGCTACTTGTTAACTACGCCCATCACTGTTGAATGCATATGAAAGCACTGTTAAACACACCTTTTAATTTATCAGTGCATGAAAAGTGGAAGCGGAGAAAGCAGAGTTCCAGCAGAATGTCTTGTATAGGATGTATAGGATGCCTTATATTCTGACCTGAAATAGAGGGGCCCTGTTGTATGGTGTGGAGGTTAAGACACAGGAATCAGCCATGCCCAATAGAGTGGCCCTGTTGTATGGTGTGGAGGTTAAGACACAGGAATCAGCCATGCCCAATAGAGTGGCCCTGTTGTATGGTGTGGAGGTTAAGACACAGGAATCAGCCATGCCCAATAGAGTGGCCCTGTTGTATGGTGTGGAGGTTAAGACACAGGAATCAGCCATGCCCTTGTTGGACTGCTGGAATTTCCCTTTAACCATTTTAATCCTGAGGTCCCAACAGCTGAGTTGTTAAGGCACATACCACATAGGCCCTGATGCCTGATAGCGGGTCCCCAGTTCGCTTGCTGGGCCCAGCAGACCTTTGCTGTATGTCATTCCCTGACTCTCTCTCCCAGCTTCCTGTCTCTCGACACTGTAACTATCAATAAATGACCCCCCCCCCCCACACACACACACACACACACACAAACATTTAAACCCTACATAACCTGGGTCTCCCAGGTTTCACAGAAACATTTAAACCCTACATAACCTGGGTCCCCCAGGTTTCACAGAAACATTTAAACCCTACATAACCTGGGTCCCCCAGGTTTCACAGAAACATTTAAACCCTACATAACATGGGTCCCTCAGGTTTCACAGAAACATTTAAACCCTACATAACCTGGGTCCCCCAGGTTTCACAGAAACATTTAAACCCTACATAACATGGGTCCCTCAGGTTTCACAGAAACATTTAAACCCTACATAACATGGGTCCCCCAGGTTTCACAGAAACATTTAAACCCTACATAACCTGGGTCCCCCAGGTTTCACAGAAACATTTAAACCCTACATAACATGGGTCCCCCAGGTTTCACAGAAACATTTAAACCCTACATAACCTGGGTCCCTCAGGTTTCACAGAAACATTTAAACCCTACATAACATGGGTCCCTCAGGTTTCACAGAAACATTTAAACCCTACATAACATGGGTCCCTCAGGTTTCACAGAAACATTTAAACCCTACATAACATGGGTCCCTCAGGTTTCACAGAAACATTTAAACCCTACATAACATGGGTCCCTCAGGTTTCACAGAAACATTTAAACCCTACATAACATGGGTCCCCCAGGTTTCACAGAAACATTTAAACCCTACATAACATGGGTCCCCCAGGTTTCACAGAAACATTTAAACCCTACATAACATGGGTCCCTCAGGTTTCACAGAAACATTTAAACCCTACATAACATGGGTCCCTCAGGTTTCACAGAAACATTTAAACCCTACATAACATGGGTCCCTCAGGTTTCACAGAAACATTTAAACCCTACATAACCTGGGTCCCCCAGGTTTCACAGAAACATTTAAACCCTACATAACATGGGTCCCCCAGGTTTCACAGAAACATTTAAACCCTACATAACATGGGTCCCCCAGGTTTCACAGAAACATTTAAACCCTACATAACCTGGGTCCCCCAGGTTTCACAGAAACATTTAAACCCTACATAACATGGGTCCCCCAGGTTTCACAGAAACATTTAAACCCTACATAACCTGGGTCCCCCAGGTTTCACAGAAACATTTAAACCCTACATAACATGGGTCCCCCAGGTTTCACAGAAACATTTAAACCCTACATAACATGGGTCCCCCAGGTTTCTGCACTCTTGGCCCTCTTCTTTTTTCACCTCCACACTACTATTATGACATGCCCACAATAAGACCGCCAGCGTTCATGTGGTTAAGAGTAAGACTGTCCTGTAGCTCTCAGTTTTCATAGTGTCTGTCTCTGTCCCAAAGCATACAATGTACAGCGGCGTGAACATTCACATTTAACACATTCCCTCCCGTTACCATAGGTGGCGAATGGTGATCAGTGGCCAGTGCCAGTAAAATGCACGAAATAAGCAGAGAAGAAGAGCAGTGTTATGGTAGTTTGAACCAGAAGTTTTAATCGGCCATGTTCTACTAAAGGACGCGGCTGTAATCTGTCGTCTGTTACATTAACTTTCTAACCGCGATGTTGAATTAATGTTTTATTAAGCTCCGAACATCGTACTTTATCCCATTATGAGCCCTAAAACCACTAAAGACCACGCGTGCGCACGTGCACGGAGGATTGTCAGCAATGTCCTTTGTGTACTTGACTTTTATAACCCTGTTTTTAATCTTCTATGATTAACCATGTAGCACTCTGAGATTCCTTGTGAATGAAAAGTGAAATACAAATCAAATTAATTATTATTAATATTATTATTATTATTATTATTACTATATACCGTAAGCGATTGATCTATAATTTGAATTGAACAGAGGTTCCCGCTATATCCAAAAGCTGATTAATGGTACAAATATTTTAGTTTCATCTTGACCCAGTTAAGTGTTTATTCACATTTGGTAAGTGATCTACAAATAATACTGTATGTGTTTGTACATGTACATTGTTTGGGTGTGCTTAAAAAGACCCTGTGTTTGCTTTCAACTTTAGTGTGCAAACATGTGAGGCAGAGGGTCCGGAGTGTGAATGTGAAAAGTGGTGGTTGAGCACACAAGTCCATAGAGCATGCATGTGGGAAAACGATGGTTGATTACACAATGTGAATGCTTGCACAGTATTTTCCTGTTAATTTAACTCAAAGAGACTAGTGTACAAATGCAACCAAATGGACCTTTACATTTGCACACTTCCGGACTTTACACGTAGGTAAATGAACACTGAGGATTTATAATTGTGTGTGTGTGTGTGTGTGTGTGTGTGTGTGTGTGTGTGTGTGTGTGTGTGTGTGTGTGTGTGTGTGTGTGTGTGTGTGTGTGTGTGTGTGTGTGTGTGTGTGTGTGTGTGTGTGTGTGTGTGTGTGTGTGTGTGTGTGTGTGCGTGCGAGGAGTTGAGGCCCATGGTCTTGCACAGAGGGTGCAGTGTGTCAAAAGGAGCAGGCGTATGAAAGATTGAGGGTAATTTGTGGCGACGTGAATCCTAGAGGACAGTGTGTGTGCAGTGCAACGTGAAAAAAATGGCTCTACAAAGTGTACACAGTAAAATTACAAGCGCTAATTCAACTCAGAAGAATTTCTCTCCGAGTGCACTCCTGATTTTACAGTGCACATGCGAGACAATGTTTAGTTTCCTAATGAGAGTGCTTGTAGTATGACCGACGAGTGCACTTGAATATGAGGGGCCCAGCCGCCCAGCAGAGACTGTACATTTGGATGATGCATGATGGGAATTGGGAAGGGAACTGGAACACTGGGTTGTGTGAGTGAGTGTGCACGTCAACGTGAGAAGCATGGGGGCGTGCACGTGGCTAGGCTTGTCGTGACCAAGCGGTGCTGAGTTGGCATTCTGTCTCAGTGGGAGGACAGGGACACGGAGGAGATTTTGTGTGTGTGTGTGTGCGTGTGCGTGTGCGTGTGCACGTACAAGCGCGTTTGTTTGTGCAAACGATTTTCTGTGGTTTTCTGTTCAATTTGGTGCATATATTAGAGTGACCAATCTAAAATTGATTTTTTTTCCCCGGGGGATGTTGATTTGTACCTTCCAAAGACTTAATTAATGAATTTCTCTTATATCTACTGTACTAATTATGGCACTTTTACGGTACAGTTTTATTTCAGTATCACCTCTGTTTCAAAGTGGGCTCAATACCAAAAGTTGATGTGGCAACATTGTAGACTTGAGACTACCAATTGGTCAGAATCATCAGTTGTACCATTCTGTCATGATACTGCATGGAAGCTCTCAAATACTTACACTCGCATATGAAATGAATCAATCTTGAGTGATGGCATATTTCTACCTTTAGAATTGTACCAGACCTACAGTAACTTTGTTCTAAGGTGGGGGGACCTGAAACTGGCTTTGTTGGACTGTACAGGTTAAAATCAGATTGTTTCCACACAGCACTCTCCTTTGCAGAGGTTTGGATGTTGCTATGATGACAAGCCACATTGAGGGGCTCCTATCTTTAGTGGAAAATGAAGTTAGTAGAGTTGAGTTGGTCCTATGCAATGGAAAAGTGCCATTAGAGTAAATGAGTAACCTGAGGAGTGTTATTGAGTTCACTGTAGTGCAGTTTACTTTGGCTTATTTCAGTAGGGCTGTTTATTAAATGTGTCGTTACAACATTTCACCATGGTCAAACACAGTTTGTTTAGCATTTTGTCCCCCTCTGCCATGCAGAGAGGAAAGAATGTGTCAGAGTCAGAGGTAACAGGACAAACTGATTGTGTTTGCTGGTCAGAAAGATCCTACAGTGCTTTGACTGGCATTCCACTTATATCTAGAGGCATTCTCTGAACTCAAACAACTTAATTTACATTGACAGTATTCAATTCTAACTCGGCTAACTGTTCTAACTTAATTCTATATTTAAATCACTTGTCAGAAAACTCTCTGCTCTATAGCCTGTACAGACCCCAAGAGAAGAAACCCCCTTATTGACACAGAAGAGGTCCTTTACTCTCTCTCTCTCTCTCTCTCTCTCTCAATTCATGGCCTAGCGTCAACGTCACAGACGACACAGAGCGAACCCGGGCCCTGAACAAACCCTCTGTCTTTGCACTCCTTCTCTGAAATGACACTGTATTCTTTGCCGTTTGCAGTCCAATCCCCAAGCCTTTTGACAGAACAGTTGCTGGCCTTTCACGGCGTAACCCCAGATCCTGTCCCCAGGGCCGACCCCCTCAATCCCCTCTCTGTTAAGCTCTGTTCTCTTCTGTTCTGCGCTGCTATATTCTCTCTTCTGTTATATTCTCTCTTCTGTTAGATTATATTTTTCTATTGTATTCTATATATGTTGAACACACATGTTGCTGTATTATAAGCACGCATGCACGCACACATGCACGCACGCACGCACGCACGCACGCACGCACGCACGCACGCACACACACGCACACACGCATACACACACAGTAGTTTCCTTAGGCAGATTCAGCCCTGTCATCTTGTCCTTCGTTCTCTTACAAGAGGATTTATAGGCCATTGTGTTTAGTTGGGTCACTTGGAAGATTCACTAGCCTAGTTGTGTAGCTTGCACTATAAAACACATTTGCATAGAGATAAACCAGGGGATATCTTTAACCCATTCAGGCCTGACGT
>NC_136811.1:27690840-27733340 GCF_951216825.1 Electrona antarctica | reverse complement strand
ACTTCCTAAGAACCGCCTACACTGTCAGACAACTAGTTAAGGCTCCATCCTCAACCACACACACACACACACACACACACACACACACACACACACACACACACACACACACACACACACACACACACATGCATGCAGTAGATGTGATCTGGCTGTCATTATTGTGAACAAGGCAATGCTGTGTGGTTCTGACAGACCCTCCAGTCTCTCCAGCTTATCTCTGGTTCTAATTATCAAGCAGCATCTCCCTCTCAGAATAGAGGCCCTTCAGCCTGTCACCACACATGTACACTCACATGCACAGCAACCCCCATGAGCTTAACACGGTAGACTTTAGAAAACATTGTTTTCAAACGAGTGCATGGCGAGTTAGGTCATTCATGGATACTTTAATCCAAAGTGGTTTGTAGTAGACGATTAGTTTAGTTTTTCTTTTCCTTCATTTTTTATGTTTAAGTCCCAGTGGGTATCAAAACCCTGGACTCTGAGGGAGTTACTCAGAGGTAAATTAACACTGGGCATTTGACTGTGTAGGATTGTAACCAATACTGCTACGTCATCCTTTCATCTGCCCCAGATGAGATATGTTAAATCTACGCTTTCTCTCTTAACCACTTTGCCATCTTGTTTTCGACCGGAAGAAGCAGAAGGGATATAATCGATTTCTATTCTAACAAGGTATTAATGGTTTTATCTCAGCCTCCTATACTGCTCTGTCCACACACTGATGAGAACAAGGTATTAATGGTTTTATCTCAGCCTCCTATACTGCTCTGTCCACACACTGATGAGAACAAGGTATTAATGGTTTTATCTCAGCCTCCTATACTGCTCTGTCCACACACTGATGAGAACAAGGTATTAATGGTTTTATCTCAGCCTCCTATACTGCTCTGTCCACACACTGATGAGAACAACATATTGATCATTTAAGTGCTCTGAATGGAAACCGTTGATTATATTAGACATATCTTGTCTATGACATTCCATTTAACCCCAGCTTGGCATCGACAGCTCTACTTTCTATATCATCTTTTTCCCGCTCTCCACAAATTAGACAAGAAAGCCAATAACCGGTGGCAAACTTGCAGCAGATGGCCTTGACAGCCTGTGAAACTGTCATAAAACCTTATTTTTATCTAAATGACACCACACAAATGCGTCTTTTATCTCTGATCCTCCCGCATTAGACATGACACCTTTGCTGAAAGCCGACCATGCCGCACAGATAAACATGACTCACATCCCATCATGACTCACCTGTTGGAACTACAGTACTATGTACAGTACATCTACCCTCGTCCCAGTAAATATTTAACATGACTTCTCATTCCAGGGGATCACAGGTAGAAGTGGCACATGTGGGTCAGTGCTCATTACCCAACACGTAGCAGTAGGACGTGAAAGTTTATGACTTTATGATTTGAAAATAACCGCTAAGATAACCACTAAGATACTGTAGCTCAATTTGCCAATACGGCTGTAGCATGTATAATTCAGTCTAGCTCAAGTTACAAATATATGTATGTAGGATGTATATAGGATGTATAACATTGGGCAGCTAAAGTTGTCAATGACACTTCTAAACACCAGACAATGAATGTGGTTCATATAGTAGTGGTCCTATTAACGATGTGACTCTCTCTCTGCCTGCCCACATATACTGAACAGATTGTTCATTTTAGTCAATAGAGACTTTCTTTTTCCCCCCAATATGCACCGAAACAGCGGTTGGTCATTCTGGAAAGTGTTTAAATAAAATGTTGTTTGCCTTGCCATGACATGTCTAGTTCCCTGCAAAAGATCCCATTAATCCCATTAATGGGACTAGATTAACCTGGGCACCCCTGTAACAGTGTAGATTAACCTGGGCACCCCTGTAACAGTGTAGATTAACCTGGGCACCCCTGTAACAGTGTAGATGAACCTGGGCACCCCTGTAACAGTGTAGATGAACCTGGGCACCCCTGTAACAGTGTAGATTAACCTGGGCACCCCTGTAACAGTGTAGATTAACCTGGGCACCCCTGTAACAGTGTAGATTAACCTGGGCACCCCTGTAACAGTGTAGATGAACCTGGGCACCCCTGTAACAGTGTAGATGAACCTGGGCACCCCTGTAACAGTGTAGATTAACCTGGGCACCCCTGTAACAGTGTAGATTAACCTGGGCACCCCTGTAACAGTGTAGATTAACCTGGGCACCCCTGTAACAGTGTAGATGAACCTGGGCACCCCTGTAACAGTGTAGATTAACCTGGGCACCCCTGTAACAGTGTAGATGAACCTGGGCACCCCTGTAACAGTGTAGATTAACCTGGGCACCCCTGTAACCGTGTAGATGAACCTGGGCACCCCTGTAACAGTGTAGATTAACCTGGGCACCCCTGTAACAGTGTAGATTAACCTGGGCACCCCTGTAACAGTGTAGATTAACCTGGGCACCCCTGTAACAGTGTAGATTAACCTGGGCACCCCTGTAACAGTGTGGTACAAAATACACAGAGAGAGGTCAGAACTAATCTTTATCCCAGAGGCCACAATGCACACTAATACTGAATAAATCAAAAAGAGAACTATAGATCAGAGAGAGAGAGAGAGAACTGAGTCTAACAAGAGAGAGAGAGGGAGATCAGAGAGAAATGTTTCAGCCCTCCCCCATACACACAAAACGGGAAGGCTATGAAATTCCTCTCTGACCTAGATATGTGCTGCGATCATGAGCTAATGCCAACATCTGCTCTACAGCACAGTAACAGTAAAGTAATTAACTTAATGTAAGTATAAATTAGCATATCATTTCTGCCTAGAGACTGTTCACTGGCAAGGGTACACATGTGCATGCACGCACGCACGCACGCACGCACGCACGCACACACACACACACACACACACACACACTCAGAGTATTTTTCTTGTCCACTATTATAAGACTCTCTGACTGAAGAAATGATCTGTAAACTCAGACATCACAGAAGTGATAAGACAGTAGGCTACAGATAGACACAAGAGCAACAGAGAACTCTGCCCAGATACTAGGTGACATACTATAGTTCTCCATTCAGCAGTATAGTTCATGTTTTCAATCTCCAGGCAGAACTTGGAAGCTAATCTCTCTGACCTGAATAATATTTTCCTCCCTTTCTTTCATGTCTAAGGATGTAAATAAAGTCTTTGACTGAGCGTTGCAGCTTTCTGCAAGGCTCAATCAGTGAGACTGATTTACCTACTCACTGATTACAGAGTTTCTACTAATATTAAACAATTAAAGCAGAATACCATATTCAGTAAATCCAGAGAGAATACTAGTCATCCAGTACCACGGCTGGGGTGCCTAACGGCCTAGAAACAACTTAAAATCGTAAAATCCGGTGTGTTATAATGAAAAAGTGGCAAAATCGTAAATGTTGTTAAAAAAAAGAAACATTATCACTCTCAGAGTTAAATCAACACTAGAGTTTACTGTGTACCTGTCAGGTTACATTTCTCTGCCATTGGTGTAGTTCCTGTGACAGATACCAAGATTTAAGGAGATGTATTTGTCACTATCTTAGTATAGAGACAGTACTGTAAGTATATGTGCAGTGAAATGGTGGTGTGGCCTGCTCTGCCAGACTGTGCTAACAATGTAAAAAAAAGATTGTTTTTAAAAATAAAAATCACACCCGTGTGAAGTGAGGGGCGCTAATATATTAAAGTCTAACTCATGTTGCTATGATTAGGTGATGTTTAGGTGATGTAAAATAGTGATGTAAAACAAACACAGACAAAACAAACATTAAACTCTCTTTATTGTTAATGGCATTTAATGTTTGTGTAGCGCCCCCTATCCCACCCCGATGTCAGAGAACAAGAGGCGCCAGACATCTACCTAGGTCCGTTTAGTGGTTACCCTTAAATAAGAGTTGAATGTTTAGTTGAGTTGAACAGTATTGACAGCATTTATTGCCTCAGCATAGTATCTGTCAATTAAACAACAATACACAACATACAGTTGCAGCGCTGCAATATAGAAAATAAGAAAGAGAGCTCTTGAAATAAAATGAATGATGAAATGTTCTTTAGGGTGTTAAAACCCTTACCCTTGTTCCCTTTTGTTAAGGATGTATGGATCCACTAGTGTGTGTTAGTTTCTCAGTTCAAGGTGTGTGTGCGTAGAGACCTCGGGAAGAGGTGTCAGTATACGTGGGTGTATGTAGATAGACCTCGGCGGAGGTATCAGTATACGTGAGTGAGGGGACTGCTGCTCGGGCAGAGACAGCAGTGGTTCTTATCTGTATCTGTCGATGAAACTGTGAACAGACGGATCCTCTGTAGCTGGTCCTGCGGTTGGCCACACCGCTCCACAACCATGCACAGACGTCGATCACTTCACTGGACTAAGCTCGCCATCAGAATTCAGACTGGGGTTTCTCTGGGTTGTCAAAAAACCAATCTACACGAAGTGCAGAATAGCAAATTACTCTGTGTTCTTATGAGACCTCATTAATTTCTCCCAATATCTTTTAGTATACAGTATAACCAATAAGGATATACTTCAAATACAATGAAATGTAATAATGTACAGTATAGCTATTGATCATAGTAATACATACATTAAATGAAATGAAATAGCATACAATGCAAAAACATAAATAACATGACACATTAATTATATGCACAATGAATTTCTTATCTTCCCCTTTTAAATGTAACATAACCATTTTTAGGCTTTTTAACCTTTTTAATACTCCATTGTTTATAAATTGTATCATCAACTTTACTGTACTCCAAGAGTGACTTGAACCATTGAAACCAAATGGTTGTAATGTAAACACCATACTGTACAAACTAGTGCTTCTACATGCTACTGCATCACCACAGTCCATGCAGTTAGCTTAATGCTAATTTCCGATTAGCATAGTTAGCTCCTTATTATCCATGCTACTGCATGGTGGATGCAGTTAGCTTAATGCTAATCGCGATTAGCATAGTTAGCTTCTTATACATAATACAATGATACAGAGTGCACCAAAGTATACTCAAACATTAGACACAATAGTTCCAAATCCCTGATTGGTTTTTAAGGAATGCATCTGGACTCAAAAAGAAAGGGAAGTATGGCTAACATGGCTAGCAAGTTTATAGCAACAGGCAGCAGGCTTGAAGCCTGTGTGGCTTCACTCACCAGGGATTTCAACACACTTCACACAATACTTCACTGAATTCTCTCCTTCAGGATCACAGTTGGGACTCTAATAAGAAAAGTGCTTATTAGCTATCATATATTATTGATATAAACAACAATGAATGATTCTTTTGTGGTGTATTCATACCAAGAGTTGTCTCTGTAGATTATCATCAAACCATCTTTTTCCAAGAAAACGAGTGGAATGTTCTGGAAGTACCAGGATGTAGCTTCCTCTACTAGACTGGAAGTACCAGGATGTAGCTTCCTCCACTAGACTACCACTGCAGGGACAGGGTATAATGCCCCCTAGTGGAAACGGAATGCAACTACACCTACACTACATAAATAGGATTATTCTTAGTAGCCCTATAATCCACATGGGTTACACCCTCCCCCCTTGACTCTGCATGAGTCCCTTCATGCACTGCTCTATGGCCCATGGAGGAACCATCATACTCAGTTAGGGTCTCTAGAGCTAGATTAAAACTCTGCAAGAGACTCTGTGCAAAGAAAGCTAAGGGTTTACCCAACTGAAGGTAGTGAAAACGGTCAGGGGGTTTCCGTGTTCGGTCAGATTTACGGTTAGAGTCGTTTGTTTCCCCATCTGTAACGTTTACACTTCCATCTTCTTCTGTGTTTGTTGTCTCAGAGGTTTGTTCAACTTCCACTTCAGTGTTTTGTTGAACTTCGACTTCTCCATCTTCAGGGATAGAAGATACATCATTGTCGTCCTCAGCATCAGCTGGAGTTTCATCAGTTGATTGATCATCGTTGTCCTCAGCAGGAGCTGGGATTTCATTTGTCACATCCGGTAAAGTCACATCCTCTTTCTGACTGTTAGGATGTTGCTCGACCATAATCTCTGGCTCTTCTCCATCAACTGTTTCAGGAGGAGCTTTATCGGCTTCAATAGACAACTCAGCAGAACTGCCCACATCTGGCTCGTCCTGAGGCTGGGGAGTTACAGTGGGTTGCTGTCGTTTTGGGATTAGATACGTTTCAACAAGCATTTCCTCAGGAACATCAGGACAGGAACATGAGTCATCCTCCGAATCAGAGTGTTCCTCAGGAGGATGAGGATGACTACGCCTGGTTCTTGGCCGGGAAACCTTTGGTTTGGCTTGTTCAGTATCCTCTGGTTCTATTAGTTCACCGCAAGGGAGTAAGAGATCCCTATGTAGGGTTCGGTTGGGACCATCCCCGTTCATGGGCTGTACTGTGTACACAGGTAATTCTCCCAACCTTCTCAGGACTTTGTAGATAGTAGATTCCCACTTATCTGCAAGCTTGTGTTTGTTTCGCAAGCGCAAGCTCCTTACTAGCACTTGGTCACCTTCCTCTAGTGTTGACTCTCTGACATTCTTGTCAAAACGGCGTTTGTTTCGGTCAGCTACCTTTTGGGAATTCCTTGTGGCAATCTCATAACTCTCTTGAAGACGGGCTTTCAGGCTTTTCACATACTGGGAGTGAGATTTATGAGAACCGCTTTTAACAGGTAGGCAGAACACAATGTCCACTGGTAGCCTAGGCTGGCGCCCAAACAACAACTCATACGGGCTAAACCCGGTGACCTCGTTCTTGGTGCAGTTATAGGCATGGGCGAGGGGTTTTACATAATCACGCCAATGACTTTTCTGCTTTTCTCTTAGGGTTCCTAACATGCCTAGAAGAGTCCGATTGAACCTTTCAACCGGGTTCCCTCTTGGGTGGTAGGGACTGGTGCGTACTTTGGTGATACCGGCAAGGACGCAGAGCTCTTTGATGAGTTGGGACTCGAAATCCCGGCCTTGATCACTTAAAAGACGCTCCGGAAACCCGTAATGCACGAAGAACTGCTCCCAAAGACTCTTTGCGACTGTCGTAGCCTTCTGATCTTTTGTTGGTATAGCAACCGCATACTTGGTAAAGTGATCAGTTATGACCAAGATGTCTTTGGTATTATGACTGTCGGGCTCCAGGGAAAGATAATCCATGCATACCAGTTCCATGGGACGAGTTGTGTTGATATTCACAAGTGGTGCTGACTTTTCAGGTGGTGTTTTTCTTCGGACACAACGTCCACATGACTTGATCTTTTTCTCCACTTCTGCAGCCATTTTAGGCCAGTAAAATCTTGTCCTGACTAAGTCGAGAGTTCGTTCCAAACCCATATGCCCCATATCATCGTGGAGGCACTTGAGAATGGTGGATCGTAGAGACTTAGGAGCAACGAACTGGTAGGTGATTTCATCTTCTGATTTGCGTGTTCTATAGAGAAGACCATCTCTCAACTCCAGACGTTTCCATTCTTTGAGCATCAACTTCAACTCTAAGGAGTTGGGATTGAGGTTGGGATTGGCCTCATCTCCAGCCTTCAACAAGTTAATAACATATCCAATGTCTGGGTCAGACCTCTGATGTTGTTGGAGTTCTTCCTCGCTGAAGGTAGGTATTGTAGAACAACCTTGTGCCTCCTCATCGCCATAGATGTCTGGTACCGCATCAGCGGTAAGAGCAAGGGACTCTACCAAGGTGATAGAAGGTAGGTTGTCGTCTGCTTCACCTAAGAGATGGCGGTGGCACAGGACATTAATGGGGTCAGCTGGTAGATCATGTTGGTCGGGAGATGAAGATAGATGGTGAGAGGCAAATCGTTGTATTCGCTCCTGCTCCTCAAGAGAGACATCATCATCGGTGAGAGGATCATGAGGCCGTCTTGAAAGGCCGTCTGCGTCCTGGTTGCTTTTGCCAGCACGGTACTTGATGTTAAAGTCGAAGGTGGAAAGAGCAGCCAACCACCGGTAACTAGCAGCATCCAGTTTGGCGGTCGTCAAGACGTATGTCAATGGGTTGTTATCGGTTACTACCGTGAATGTGTTTCCGTAAAGGTAGTCTTGAAATTTCTCCACAATGGACCACTTCATGGCTAGAAACTCTAGCTTATGTGCTGGGTACCGCTTTTCACTGGACGAGAGCCCTCGGCTAGCATAGGCGATAACTCGCATCTCGCCATCCTGTTCTTGATATAGGGCAGCCCCTAGACCAAATGTGCTTGCATCCGTGTGGAGAATATACGGTAACGCTGCATTAGCGAATCCAAGTACTGGTGCTGTGGTGAGTTTGTCTATGATTGCCTCAAAGGCTTCTTGGCAGGCAGGGGTCCACCGTTCAGTAAGGGGTTCTTTGGGGTTAAAGTACTTTCCGGGGCAAGGTGGTACTTTCCGACCTTTCCTGTACGGTGGGTAGCCTCCGGTTAGATCATTCAAGGGCTTTACTATCTTGGAGTAGTTCTTCACGTACCGGCGATAGTACCCGGCGAAACCTAAGAATGATTTAAGATCACTGAGAGTTTGGGGTACTGGCCAGGTGCGGAGGGCACTAACCTTCTCAGGGTCTGTTTGTACACCTTTTCTGGAAACAATATGGCCTAGATAACGGACTGAGCTTTGGAAGAAACGACACTTAGTTGGGGAGAGTTTCAACCCATATTCTCTCAACTGCTGGAGGACATGGAGAAGCCTGGTTTCGTGCTCTTCCAACGTACTTGAGAAAACGATGACATCATCCAAAAAGACCAGTACTTCCTTAAGATTAAGACTGCCCATACATCGCTCCATTAATCGCTGGAAAGTACTGGGTGCATTGGTAATGCCCTGGGGCATGCGATTGAACTCGTAGAACCCCAAGGGACATACGAAGGCGGTCTTAGGCTTGTCACGTTCCTCCATCTCTATCTGGTAATAACCAGACTTTAGGTCCATTACTGAGAACCACTTGGATCCCGCAAGGGCTGAGAAAGTTTCTTCCAAATTGGGAAGTGCATATGCGTCGCGTATTGTCAGTGCATTAAGCTTGCGATAATCGACGCATAGACGGACGTCACCATTTTTCTTTTTAACCACCACGATTGGTGAAGAGTAAGGCGATTCTGATTCGCGAATCACTCCTGCCTCCAGGAGTGTTTGCAGGTGTTTCCTAACTGCTTCATAATCGTTTGGGTGAATTGGTCTTGACCTTTGTTTGAAGGGGGTTTCATCCTTTACGTTTATGTGATGTTTCACTTTGGATGCATGCCCAAATTCCAGATCATGCAGGGCAAAAACATCAGAATAAGCGTTTAGACTCTTTGTTACTCTGTCTTGCCATTCTTTTGGAAGAAGGGAATCACTGAAGTCGAATGTCAGGTTGGACTTGGCTGACTGAGCAGTGACAGGGCAACATTTCACAGGATCAGCCATTTTGGTTGAGGCAGGTAAATTGTCATAGATTTCATCGGGAGTGTGAAGCTCGGCAATGACACAGGTTGGAGGAAGTGTTATGTCATGCTCAGTTTCATTCCTGACCCATACAGGTAACTTATAAGGACACTGCTTGGGCAGGGTGACAAGGCAGCACTCTACAAGGATTCCACCAGGCAAGGTTGATGTTGTTGGCTGTTCAACAACTGCACATTCGCTGGTGGTGTCAGCATTAACATAGCCCTCCAGGAGGACTCTCTCCTTAGCAGGTACTACTTGCTGCACTTTGCTTTTGAGAGTCATTAAGCCCATCTTCCCTGTAGAACTGACCTCATTTCGGAGCTTAAGCGTACGGAGTATCTGTCTATAGCCATAGACAGAAGACAAGTCGTTTGGATTTTTACCATGACAGTGTTCATCGTACAACACATCAAGTGCATTGGTTCCAATCAGTACAGGTAGGTCACAGCTACTGCGTAAGTCTGGGACTACTAACGCTAAGGTAGAAACTTCAGGCTCTGTTTCGATAAAGTTTTTGGGAAACTTAAGACTGAGGGGCACATAGCCTAAGTATGGGACATTTTGGCCATTAGCGCCTTCAACCTCTAGGGTATCGATGGGTTGGATGGGTGTCTCTGAGAGATTAGTCTTGTAGAACGAAGCCGAGATGGTGGTCACTTGTGAACCGGTGTCAAGGAGACAATTACAATTAACCCCTGCCACCGTGACATTAGCTGTATACTTCTGTCCTACAAGCCCCTTAGGTAGTTTAATCTGGTGTACTGCATCATGAGATTGAATGGATGCCTTAGTCTGAGTTTTAGTTTTGGGACATCCCTTCGGTTCAGTTCCTGGCTGTCCCTCGTCAGGAACTGATGTCAGTTTAAATATTGCTGATTTTGTTCCTCCCAGGCCTTTTGTTTTTGTTTGAACTCTGTGCGCTTCACTGCGACTAGTTCGGGGTTTGCTTCGTTGGGGCAAGAGGGTGCGATATGGCCATCTTCGCCACAGCTGAAACAATACCATGGTCGAGGCTTCTTTGTGACTTTGGCCCAGCCGGTGGATGAACCCTTTTCCTCAGTGAAGGCCTTGGCTGTAGACTTTGTTTTTTTATTTGGCTTAGCAGATGTCTGGTTTGAACCTTTATCAAATGCTGCTTTCAGGGAAGCCATTTGGGATTGTAACTTTGCAAGTTGTTTTTCCAATTTCTGGGCATTTAGAGGAGATGCGCCATCTGCAGCAGTTGCTGTGTCAGTATCATCAGTGTCATACTCTTCCACTCTAAGAGAGTTTGACTGGGCTTTGGTTTTATGGATGCCTAAATGCTGTTTCATCCGGCTGGACTTAGCAGCTTGCCTGTCCTCTTCAGTGCGTAACATGAGGAGAAACTCGGCGAATGACGGTGGATCAAGTTTGATTTTATGCTCAAGCTGGAGGTTGGTAATCAAGTCGTTATTCCAACAACCTCTGCAGAATTGTTTAAGCAGCTGGCGTTCTGAATCACTGGCAATGATGCCACCTCTTTTAACAACTTTACTGAGGGCTGTCTGTAATCGTTGTAAATATGCTGAAGGCTTTTTGGCAAGGTCCTGATTAATATGCAGGAATTTAGCAAAAAGCTCGTCTCCGTCATCCACAGTGCCATACGCTGAGTCGAGTAGGTGGAGATAGTCATGGGAAGTAGACTTAGATCCAAGGTGCTTTACAATGTTAGCAGCAGGTGGAAGAAGACTTTCTACTATTCTTCGGACTGCGTGTTTGTCAGACACTGTAGCATCTGTGAGCTGGAACTCTACATTACTGCGCCATGTATCATAATCAGACTCATATTGTGGACATGGGCTTTTTCCTGAGAACGGTCTAAGCTTAGAATGACCATGCCACTGTGAAGACAGTTCATTGCTCTTAATGATGTGTTCAACCACTACCTTTTGGGCTTCAGGTGTGGTGAGTTGTTCAGGGAATAAGTACAGGGCGTGCTTCCTATGTAGGGAGGATGCTTCTGCACCTACAGCGGATGGGAGTGAGTCGGATGAGTCGGAGCCTATATTAATAGGGGTTTGTTTGTCAGTAGTTATTGATTCAGTTTGGGCTGTGCTGCTAGCAGACTGTTTTTCCTGGTTAATTGTTGCACCAAGTTCTGATTCAGTTGTGCTACTTTTAGTTGACCTTTGAATTTTAGCCAGCTCTTCTAGCAAAACCTTCTCAAAATCTGCTCCACTTAGTTTAGCAATACCTTTAAGATCAGTTAAGTAACTATCAGTTAAGCTTGCGCTTCTGTTAGCAGTATACCACTCTGACAAAAGCTGAATGTCGTAAATCACATTTGGTTGACTACTAGGTGTTTTGCAGGGCAATTCATTTTTTAGTAGCTCGATGGGAGCACCTGTTTTGAATTCCACAATGAGTGTGGTTCTATCCTTCCCTGTGACACTGGGCACATCAATTACCCTCTCAACAGAACCAAATTGCGATAAATGTTCAACAACTTCAGAATCGTCACCAATTACACCGCTTACTATGACAGAATTGGGTATTTTTACGTTTTCAGCCTGAATCACATCCATGGCTATGGTAACAGTATTCACCAAAGAGTGCAATAAAAGTGTCAATCTGTTCAACTTTCAAGTGGAAATCAATTAAAACCACTCCTGGCTAGCTCGCCACTTTTGTGTAGCGCCCCCTATCCCACCCCGATGTCAGAGAACAAGAGGCGCCAGACATCTACCTAGGTCCGTTTAGTGGTTACCCTTAAATAAGAGTTGAATGTTTAGTTGAGTTGAACAGTATTGACAGCATTTATTGCCTCAGCATAGTATCTGTCAATTAAACAACAATACACAACATACAGTTGCAGCGCTGCAATATAGAAAATAAGAAAGAGAGCTCTTGAAATAAAATGAATGATGAAATGTTCTTTAGGGTGTTAAAACCCTTACCCTTGTTCCCTTTTGTTAAGGATGTATGGATCCACTAGTGTGTGTTAGTTTCTCAGTTCAAGGTGTGTGTGCGTAGAGACCTCGGGAAGAGGTGTCAGTATACGTGGGTGTATGTAGATAGACCTCGGCGGAGGTATCAGTATACGTGAGTGAGGGGACTGCTGCTCGGGCAGAGACAGCAGTGGTTCTTATCTGTATCTGTCGATGAAACTGTGAACAGACGGATCCTCTGTAGCTGGTCCTGCGGTTGGCCACACCGCTCCACAACCATGCACAGACGTCGATCACTTCACTGGACTAAGCTCGCCATCAGAATTCAGACTGGGGTTTCTCTGGGTTGTCAAAAAACCAATCTACACGAAGTGCAGAATAGCAAATTACTCTGTGTTCTTATGAGACCTCATTAATTTCTCCCAATATCTTTTAGTATACAGTATAACCAATAAGGATATACTTCAAATACAATGAAATGTAATAATGTACAGTATAGCTATTGATCATAGTAATACATACATTAAATGAAATGAAATAGCATACAATGCAAAAACATAAATAACATGACACATTAATTATATGCACAATGAATTTCTTATCTTCCCCTTTTAAATGTAACATAACCATTTTTAGGCTTTTTAACCTTTTTAATACTCCATTGTTTATAAATTGTATCATCAACTTTACTGTACTCCAAGAGTGACTTGAACCATTGAAACCAAATGGTTGTAATGTAAACACCATACTGTACAAACTAGTGCTTCTACATGCTACTGCATCACCACAGTCCATGCAGTTAGCTTAATGCTAATTTCCGATTAGCATAGTTAGCTCCTTATTATCCATGCTACTGCATGGTGGATGCAGTTAGCTTAATGCTAATCGCGATTAGCATAGTTAGCTTCTTATACATAATACAATGATACAGAGTGCACCAAAGTATACTCAAACATTAGACACAATAGTTCCAAATCCCTGATTGGTTTTTAAGGAATGCATCTGGACTCAAAAAGAAAGGGAAGTATGGCTAACATGGCTAGCAAGTTTATAGCAACAGGCAGCAGGCTTGAAGCCTGTGTGGCTTCACTCACCAGGGATTTCAACACACTTCACACAATACTTCACTGAATTCTCTCCTTCAGGATCACAGTTGGGACTCTAATAAGAAAAGTGCTTATTAGCTATCATATATTATTGATATAAACAACAATGAATGATTCTTTTGTGGTGTATTCATACCAAGAGTTGTCTCTGTAGATTATCATCAAACCATCTTTTTCCAAGAAAACGAGTGGAATGTTCTGGAAGTACCAGGATGTAGCTTCCTCTACTAGACTGGAAGTACCAGGATGTAGCTTCCTCCACTAGACTACCACTGCAGGGACAGGGTATAATGCCCCCTAGTGGAAACGGAATGCAACTACACCTACACTACATAAATAGGATTATTCTTAGTAGCCCTATAATCCACATGGGTTACATTTGTTTAACTAAAAACAAACATTTAAAATATATATATAAGGTATAATGCAGGAAATGGGCAATGTCCAAAAAATAAGCTCCAGAATAATCATGCTTTAATGATTATTCACGAAGTGAAGTGTTCACGAAGCATTTTTCCGTCTGCAAATAAGGGGGCTGCATACAGTACGCAATCCAAGTGCAAGATAAGAAATAATTTAGTTGGTCCACACAGCAGAATATGACAGGAGAAAGGATAGCAGCATTTTGCAGACAAGAGCAATACATTCTTGTTATCTTAATTGGTTCCAACTTGTCACTTTAGCATCCATTCACGTACCAACACTGCACAAGAAAGACGGGAATGGAATGGAGATAGGAGAGTAGGGAGAGTAGGGATGCCATGAGAGTCCGTGAGCGAAAGAGTGTGGGGCGTAGAGAAGAGGCAGAACGTAAAAGGAGGAAGGAGGTGAAACAGATGATGGGTGGGAGAGAGAGAGAGAGAGAGGGGGGGTAGAGGGAGCTCTGCAAGCATTTAAATGAGAGAGAGAGAGAGAGAGAGAGAGAGAGAGAGAGAGAGAGAGAGAGAGAGAGAGAGAGAGAGAGAGAGAGAGAGAGAGAGAGAGAGAGTGATGGACACAGCAGTCAGCTAGCTTCTCTTGTTTACCCCCAGCCTCAAGGCCTCGTTAGCATTCACACTACACTAGCACACAGAGGTGGTACATATAAGCCCTCTCCTCCTCTCTCCTCTCTCCTCTGTTCCTGTCTGCTCCTGACCTCTTACTGCATCTCCTCTCGCTTCTCCTAATTGTACCGTAACCCGTACATAAGTACAGTAAATATGAGAGGTGTAGTTTACAGTGTAGTATTTCTACGTCATATTCTTTGCCATCATTTAGTCTCTCCTGTATGCTATCTTTGTCTTTCTCTATCTCTTCTTGCTTTCTCCTACAGTAAATGCTATGTAAACAGTGAAAGTTGCGGCAATGATACAGTCATTAGTATTCTTGCTGCAGCACTGCAGTGGCATACTGACATACATACAACACTTCACTTCACTTCATCCATATGTGAACATCTATACTGACACACATACAACACAGCACGTCTGCTCACTTCACTTCACTTCATCCATATATGAACATCTCAAGTTTCTCATCTGCAGGCGCTATACAGTACAGTATTCATTAAACCCATTTTGACCTGAGATCAGATTCTAAAAATGTCTTCTACATCCTGACAAGTTTCTGAAAAAGCTATGTTTCTATGTCAGTCGTTCTTCGATTTTTCAAAAATAGCAGACCTACAAGCTCGTAGCGCGCCACTCGGTGGCGCGCTATGAGCTTGTAGATCTGCTATTTTTCAATAGCTAAAGTGTAACATAATGCTAACACCAAAAGGGGTTCCCGCCCAAAATGGGTTAACCACTTGAACCATGGCATCCCTCTTCTGGGGTCACCATACGCAAATAAAGGTTCAAGCTTGTAGATCTGCTGTTTTCGGCAGAGATTTGGTGTAGAGGGAAAGAAGTAGAGGGTCTAGTATAGACCTCTGGGGTATGCCATTCGACAGTGTATATATAGGGTTATATAAAGATAATTTCTTAATAGCCTGGATGTGACCGCCTGCCGTGTCAAGGAAAGCAACATTTTGTGAATTGATGGAAATTAACCCTGTACTGCTGGTTTAACCCTGTACTGCTGGTTGACGGAGGTGTTTGGAGCCATTTACCAGCTTTTAACCCTTAGGCATGATTTATACACCGGCGTAGAGAGACAAATTAATGCTCTGATGGTAAGACAGAAAGTAGAGAGGATAGCAGTAGAGGTGTAAAGGTGAGATGATTAGAGGAGAGCTAAGGGATGGAGAGAGAGAGAGAGAGAGAGAGAGAGAGAGAGAGAGAGAGAGAGAGAGAGAGAGAGAGAGAGAGAGGATAAGTAGGCCTATATGTGGATACCACTGAGTCTCCATCTGTATTCTGGCTGCATTGCACTGCATTGCGGTGGCACACTGACACAGTTTACAAGCAGAGCTGCGAAGGTTACGTTCAAAATGCAATAGATTACACATTTACAACAACGTTTGTAAAACTTCAGCCTGCTTGGAGACTGAAGTAGAATTCAAATTCCTCAGTGTCATTCCTCCGTTGTGTGATATTGTATCACTCTCTCTATAACAGACAGATGATATCCAAGCCAGCCTGAGGACAGATGTGTAGGTTTCTGCGAGGTAGACTGTCTACGTGCGTTCATCACCGTTGGTGTGTGTTGCACACGCGTGTGAATGCGTTTTGGTGTATGTGTGTGTTTGTGAATACTGTATGGCATACAGTGTATGCAATTATGCGCTGTCACAAATGAGTTGGCCCACTGCCAGTGTTCATGCATTTTGTTTGCTATGGCACAATTCCTCGACAGTCAGCTACTGTCTGCTCAGAGACGGATAGATGACTAATCCCCAGACGACGGTTGTCCTGACCTCAGTGGGTTATTCACAGGGTGGCCATTTTCCCCCTTGCATCATACTGTGAGGTTGGGGGTGGAAAACCCTGAGCAATTTCTGTCAGGTCGCCTGTTTTGTATTGCTCCCATTTGCCCTGTCACTCCTCGGTTAGTATCACTTGACGCGTGTGTAAGTACAGTGTACAGTGTCATATTTGGATAATCTTTCAAAACAACTTTCATTCTATCAATAATCACCTCGTTGACAGCATCTGGTTGCATACAAGCGTGTGAGTTACACTCTCCTGCTGCATCTGTTGTTTCATTACCCGAGGCTAAGGCGATCAGTATCACCAGCCTTGATGTTGACTAAACCATTCTATGTAAAAACAGAGCTCAGTCGTCATCCACTAATATGCTCATGTAGTCCAGTGGTTCCCTTATATGGTCATGTAGTCCAGTGATTCCCTTATATGGTCATGTAGTCCTTATATGGTCATGTAGTCCTTATATGGTCATGTAGTCCAGTGGTTCCCTTATATGGTCATGTAGTCCAGTGGTTACCTTATATGGTCATGTTGTAGTCCAGTGGTTCCCTTATATGGTCATGTAGTCCAGTGATTCCCTTATATGGTCATGTAGTCCTTATATGGTCATGTAGTCCTTATATGGTCATGTAGTCCAGTGGTTCCCTTATATGGCCATGTAGTCCAGTGGTTCCCTTATATGGTCATGTAGTCCAGTGGTTCCCTTATATGGTCATGTTGTAGTCCAGTGGTTCCCTTATATGGTCATGTTGTAGTCCAGTGGTTCCCTTATATGGATATGTAGTCCAGTGGTTCTCTTATATGGTCATGTTGTAGTCCAGTGGTTCCCTTATATGGTCAACACTCAGTTCCTTGTTTCTGAGGCGACTCGTTGCGCTCTAGCTGCAGGGCCAACTTGGAATACGTTCATTACCGTAAGCAAGCTAAGAAATACTTTGTTTTGTTGTCACTTTTGGGTCAATTTATTAATTTGTGTATTAAGTAGCCGTGTAATAAGCGGGATAATGTACGGCTGGGTGGTCATTGTTGATAGATAAATCAGCCTGTCGGTGATTTATCTATCAACAATGACCACCCAGCCGTACATTATCCCTTACTTAATCCCTATATGGCCTATACTCCTATAACAAATAGTAACTAGAGAAAGTGCCCCTCGGGGCACAGGTCTCCACCAGGCCAGGTTGTGGCCTCCTGGTGGCGCTATAATAGGCCAATATGAAAAGGGTGCCATTTCTTCTTACACCATTGATGGCAATTGGACGATTTGAGGTTTTTTATTTCAAAAGGGCCAATCCTGCAAACTTTGAAAGCCAATGTTTGGCATTGACCGGGTCAACGGTGCCGGAGATTAGCTGTTCACAGACGGACGGACGGACACACGGACGGACGGACGGACGGACGGACGGACGGACGGAGTGCAAAACATACTCTCCCCCAATGCCTTCGGCCTGGTGGAGACAAAAATTGCCGATCTACAAGCTCACAGTGCATCGCATCGCTGAATGGCTATTTCAGTCAACTTTGAAGATTTGTTTGCCTTTCTTGTTTAAGTCTATCCTTATCATTCTTTCCGTCTTCCCTCTCCTGCTGCTACACTACATGTTTTGGATGACAGCTGCCATGGACTGCAATCACACAATTCTGAGATGTACAGTATGTGTCTGCATTGGTCACACCACAGCATGTGCATATGCGTGAGTGTGTGTGTGTGTGTGTGTGTGTGTGTGTGTGTGTGTGTGTGTGTGTGTGTGTGTGTGTGTGTGTGTGTGTGTGTGTGTGTGTGTGTGTGTGTGTGTGTGTGTGTGCGCGTGTCAATGCATGCGTGCGTCCATCCATGTGTTGCGGAGGGAAGTGTGGGCAGACGGACTTGCTGACTGTCTGTCAGCAGCTACAGTATTGATGGATTAGAAGGTGGGCTTGGTTCCCAGGGAAACACAGCAGGCCCCAAAAACAGAGCAGACTATTCCAGGCATTGACCATGGCACCTAGCCTGGGTAAACCCCTCCCCCCTCGGGGAGTGGGTTTACCCAGGCTACATGGCACCCACCTCTCATCACCATTGACTGATCCATTCATTTGGTCTTCATTTAGGTCAAATATTATCTCACCTCTTCTAGGTTCATACATATGAACCGATTGAACCTGTTAAAAATGGGAATGCCCCTGAGTGGACTGGATCTGAAAAAATAATAATTGGGGAATTATTATTTGGGGTGTGATGTAGTGACAATGTAATGTAGGTGGAACAAAGCAGTGAAGGAATTTACAGTGCTGATATCTTAGGACAGGACAACCAGAGAATGTAGGCAGATTGGATCAAATGTTCATTGATAAATCAACAACTAACATAAACAATTACCCAGAATGTAGTGAATGAATGCAATGCTGGCGTGGGTGCGTTTGGGTGGCATACATGTAAAGCACCCCCAACTGCAAAGACCCATAGTGCTCGTTGGTCCGGGCACCTGTTCAGCAAGGAGGTCTTCTTTCAGTGGGTTTGTGATGGGTTGAGAGGGGGGGGGGGGGGGGGGGGGGGGCGTTATAGTAAACATGGAGAATTTTAAAATCAAATTGGGGCAATTAAATGGGGCGGGGGGCAGGAGGTGGAGAAATTCTAGGCTTACTAGCATGTATGTATGCTGCGTGGGTGGCACTTTTAAGTGTGCCAACTGCTCAGCTGCGGGTGTGTGTGTGTGTGTGTGTGTGTGTGTGTGTGTGTGTGTGTGTGTGTCATCTGTCATGTCTTGCAACAGGCATCATTGGAATGTAAAGCAGTATGTGCGTCAGAATGGGAGCGTACAGCTGACTCACAGCTCTGCCACTCCACTGAGTCTTACAGCTCTTTCACCTGACACGTCTAGTTTGGGGGAGTGGCCCTGGTTGACACCATGGTGGTGTTTCCCTGTTTTTTGAAGGGGTTTCTCTAAAAAAAAGTCATCTTCACCTCACTACCTCACCAAATGGCACAAATAATTAGATCTGGTTATCTGGCAAGGAAAAAAATTGATGTTGAGTAAATTTGGTCACTGCACTGTGTGTGTGTGTGTGTGTGTGTGTGTGTGTGTGTGTGTGTGTGTGTGTGTGTGTGTGTGTGTGTGTGTGTGTGTGTGTGTGTGTGTGTGTGTGTGTGTGTGTGTGTGTGTGTGTGTGTGTGTGTGTGTGTGTGTGTGTGTGTGTGTGTGTGTGTGTGTGTGTGTGTGTGTGTGCGCGCGCGCACGCTTGTGTCCCTCTCATCTTGACATTTTCTCTCTAATTAGCTGGTGAACAGGTCACCTTGTCCCTGTCCAGCTGTGTGTGTGTGTGTGTGTGTGTGTGTGTGTGTGTGTGTGTGCCCAGCTGTACAGTCTGTTATCAGTGTAACCACTAGCCCTCGGTTGACGGGGAGCATCTGTTCACCATACACAGCGTTTGAGGTTTAACTTAGCCAGCCTGTATCTGATGGAGATGTTAAAACCCCGCCCAGACCTGCTTGCCTCACCCTCTTTCTTCCCCCTCTTTCTTCCGTATATACCCTTCCATGACTACTCCATCCCTCCTTCTCTCTCCTCCTCCTCCTCCTCCTCCTTCTCTCTCCTCCTCCTCCTCCTCCTTCTCTCTCCTCCTCCTCCTCCTCCTCCTCCTGTGTAATGACAAGGCAGAAGCTATTTAAAGGTGGAAAGAAAAGGTGGGTGGCTGTGCCGAAAATAGACTGCTCACTTGACTCTAGAGTGGACACTGTTTTCATTCTTTCCCCTCCCCCCTCCCCTCCACTGCCCCTCCGTATCGCGCTATGGTCATTGTGGCGATGTAGACCTTCTCGTGCATTTAATGCGTAGCAGATGTGTTCCTCTGTTGGTTTACTAGAAATAGTACCATTGATCTAATTTCAGGGGAGGACACGCACGCACGCACGCACGCACGCACGCACGCACGCACGCACGCACGCACGCACGCACGCACACACACACACACACACACACACATAAAGAACATTAACATCAGTACTTGTGCCTGTGCTTAAAATAGTCAGAGGCCTATTATTAACAGGAAAAGTGGGGACGGGATATGGGCCACATGTTCTCAAAAATGTTTCTAGAACTGAGTTCTGTCTTATACCTGTTTCCTGGAACTGTTAAGGCTTAGCACCATTCTGATGCCCTGTTTTCTTATTGATTGTGTCACATAGCATAGCATAGCATAGCATAGCACATAGCATCTCAAGTATCATATTCTTTTAGCATTCTGAAATGTAATCCTGTTACATAAATGGAGACAATTGGACAATAGAATGTCCCTGGACATTTATTCTCAGGGTAATGGAGAGTATTCTTTACATAACGTCCTGCCCTCGGCCAAACATCCTAGGTAGCAGCAGTACAGTATCTCACCTGTGAGATGACCTAAAGCCTATGTAGTTCCATTATACAGTATGTAGTCTCTCGAGACAGACTGTTGACTCCGTCAAATTCAAAGGAAAAGAGGGCACTGTTTTTCCTTTATTTTTTGACGATGGGTTCTCAGATTGTACATTATGTGACAGCTGTCATGACGTCATTGTGTAACTTGTTTGCTAGAAATGCAAGTAATACTATGACTGGACTGTCTTTGTGGTGATTCCAGAGCCATTAGTCTATATATTTATGCCCATCCTATCTTTAAGGTCAGACATGCCTTGCACACACTGTCAGCGGAGTGTGACATTCCAAGGGACAGGCGTAAAGAGTGCTTGAGGACATAGATTTAGTTGCAAATGGCCTCACACTTTGTCTGTCTCTCGATGACACACATACAAACTCGGAATTGTCATGTCTGTCACAATGTTTAAATACCCAAACACGCCTTTAAACATGCCTATTGCATATTTGTCGCAGACCAGATGAAGACCTGTTGGGTTGAAACATTGTCCATTAAAAGTTGATCATGGGACTGTGGGAGCTACAGTGTGCGGATTCTCCTTTTCTGTGTATGTGTTGTTGTCCCAGCTGTTAAAATATCTTTTGGATGTGCCTGTATCACCTTGGACTCTATTTCTAAGTGTACAAATGTATTAAATTATCAGTGATTTTAGCGTATGGTGTTTGTGAGTTGGGTTAGAAGAGTTGGCGGTACAAGGATGGGCACAAGCCTTCTGAGCAGCCATGTCACACACACTCACACAGCAGCTATTTTACTGACAGTCAGCTATGCCGCACGCACGCACGCACGCACGCACGCACGCACGCACGCACGCACGCACGCACGCACGCACGCACGCACACACACACACACCAGAGGGATGCAACTATAGAGCTGTGTGTGTTGTGAGCGTGTGTGTGTGTGTGTGTGTGTGTGTGGTCAGCTACCGATGCAACTATTTCCATCCAGGGGTCAGTAGGTGTCAGACAGACGAGTAGACATGTAGTTATGAGTTAGTAGGTACTTTGTCTGGAGTCAGTGTTGTAATGCACACACTGTCAAATGTTGTAAACACAATACATACAAATCCACTAGGGCTGCAACTAGCCGTTATCTTCTTAGCAATTATTCTATTGATTACTTTATTGCATAATCGAATAATGAAGCAACTAATAAATCAATGAATCGTCATGAAGAAAATAAATCCAAATCCAGTTTTTTATGATCAACCCTGTTGTGCAATGGTGTCACGCAAAGAATAGTGAAAATAGTGATCTACAACCCCACAACAATGAGTTGTAAGCTTGTAGATATTGCTATGTTATGCAAATCTATTCATTTTCTTAATTGAATTGAATTCGATGAACCTTTGTACCCCTAAAATCACATCACACCCCACTGTGAGGTGTGCATTTATTGGCCTCCATGTGTTGGCTGGCTTGCATGCTGGCTGCAGTGTTTTCTGCAGAAGTGCATGGCTGTCAATCAGTTTAGTCTTCAACAACAGAAAGTTGAAGGTTTGTAGCCCAGCAACACTATAGGAGCTCGCGTGCACTTGCTCGTGTGCACAGTACACGCACGCACGCACGCACGCACGCACGCACGCACGCACGCACGCACGCACACACACACACACACACACACACACACACACACACACACACACACACACGCACGTTTCCATGGTAACTGGCACACATAGAGGAGTCCCCATCAAGTAAGTATCCTGCTGTGAGAAGTCCCTTTTACACATGGAATAGATAACACGGCCACATTAATGTTTCTACTGGAAAGAAAAGCACCACTTAGGTTCTGGCTTGGGGTTGTTGCCACACACACAGTAAGACCCTGAATGTATCAAATAAGGGTCCATTTATACTCTCACAATTAAACTGAAACTTTTTACAGAGCACCACTGACATCTGCAGTCATAGACGGGCTGTCTGATTTCAAAATGAACACTGGCATATTCAGTCATTGACCACAGCTGTCAAAGAGGTGTGACACGTTTGACAGAAAACAGATGTAGAAGAAAGAGCGAGAGAGGAGGAAGAGACGGGTGTACAAGCACAAGAAAAGGCACTGGACCCACGCACGCACGCACGCACGCACGCACGCACGCACGCACACATGCACGCACGCACGCACGCACGCACGCACGCACGCACGCACGCACACATGCACGCACGCACGCACGGAAATGATCTGGATGCTAGTACCAAATGCCCCCCACCCCCAACCCCCCTCTCTCTCTCTGTTTCTCTCCGTTTATTTTGGCCTGTGTCAAACATAAACACTCATTCTCTCTCACACATCCATGTAATCAAACAATAAGTGTCCCTGTGCCTTCAACAGTGGTATTAATGATATGTTGTACCACCCCTCCACTGAGCAGAGATGGAGTGTTCCGCCGCCCGTTCTCCACAGTGTGGACCAAACCACGCAGACGGGAGGGGCGTCGGGAATTTTTTCTTCTGCGGTTTGTCGAAATGGCAAGAGAGGCTTCCACTAGGGCATCTACAAACCACACCCATTGGAATAACAAGCACTCACAGCTAGGGAAAGAAAGATGGATGGATACAATAAATGAATGAAAGAATGAGTATAGGAGATGGTGTTATTATGACAGAGGGGCCTCTTATGGCGCACACTAACCACACCCTGTGGAAAAACAAGCACTTCACGGTGCAGGGTGAATGGTGGATAGATGGCTGGATGGAAAGAACCATTTGGAAGTCATGAATGGGCCTCAATGGGAGTGTAGTGATGCATAGTTGACGGACGGACGGGGGGGTTGAACCCTGTGCCCCATGTGGAATATCCTCATTCACTATCACACCCTTGTCTTTGTAAGTACTAGCGTTATGTATCAACCACTTTCAACTTGACATCCCTGTTTTGGTCACTTCGTTATTGTCAAAAATGTTCATTGCGACAATTTGTAAGGCTGTAGATTGGCTTTTTTTCATGCATCATCGTCGTACGACAAATTAGAAATGGGGTTTGAAGTGGTTAAATTACAGGCAGACCTATAGAGAAGACGATCTTTATCGGCATTGTTTACCTGTGTGTGTGTGTGTGTGTGTGTGTGTGTGTGTGTGTGTGTGTGTGTGTGTGTGTGTGTGTGTGTGTGTGTGTGTGTGTGTGTGTGTGTGTGTGTGTGTGTGTGTGTGTGTCCATGCGTTATAGAGTGGTCAAACTCACTCTCTCCCAGTGCTTGACTGACCAACGGCCACTGTTTGTATCACACAGATGGGAGAGAGAGAGAGAGAGAGAGAATCTACGCTACATTGTGTGAATGCAAGTCATTTTACACATAATGTTTTTAGAGACCTGATACTGGCTGTGACTTTGAAACCCCCTAAAAGACCCTATTTATTCAGTTAAGCATATATGAGGGCCCGGGACAAGACTGCTTTTAAGTCATATTCACTGCGCATATCCTCATACATTATCCAAAGTGTTGGCTTGAGACAGATTGACATTCACAGTTCACAGAGAGAGAGAGAGAGAGAGAGAGAGAGAGAGAGAGAGAGAGAGAGAGGGAGAGAGAGAGAGAGAGAGAGAGATGGAGAGAGAGATTGACATTCACAGTTCACAGAGAGGGAGAGAGAGAGAGGGAGGGAGAGAGAGGGAGAGAGGCAGATTGACTGGACATTAAATCCTCTTAGAGAAGGTTGGTTTGAGACCCCGGTCTGGTGCCACACTCTTCCACTTTGACACCACAGACTATGCACCCATTCAACCTGTTCTAAACCCTGCAGCCGAGACAAGAGGCCCATTTAGTCACATTGACTGTTGTGTATCCACGTTCTCCTGCATGGGGGATTCCCACAGGGTAGGGTACTCAGTCAGACCTTCAGCGTTCATTTACCTTGGATCGGCATCTGACCCAAATGTAACCAAATGGACCTGCGAGGGTCCATTTGGTTTGATTCTGGTACATTTGTCAGAGTTACAACTGGATACATTATCACTGAGGATTTTAATGTGCACGGTTACAGTTGGAATGTTTTTTGTTATGTTGGGAATTCTTTGGACCCGCTTGCCTCCCCTGACTAGCCAAAATAAAAACATTGGTGTTTTCTGTTTTAAATAAATCTTGGACTAGGCTTTTTAGAGGTGGGGGACTATTTTATTTGTACATCTACTTTTGTTCTATCAACACTTTTTGAGGGGCCTCCTATGCCCAGCTTTGTGTGTTTGTGTGTACCACTTTTGTGATGATTTGATTGGCTGAGCACGGAATGTGACGATGTATGATGATACATCCCACGAGTGTGATTTTTTCTAAATTCTAAATACTGTTTTCTTACTCAGTACTAGGTCAATATAGGGCAGCAATCCTGCAAGGGAAACAAATGAGTATGAGATATATCTATATGATTAATTCATTTATTTGAAATCTTGTGGTTGTGGACGCCCTCTTTGGTATAATCTGTACTGCTTCCTGGCGTTGCCCTGACCACGTCCCTCCTGGTGGTACGAGGCAGTGTGGCGTTGGTGTCCAAGGATGGCTTTCCAGATCAGCGACACCACAAATCTGTGTGTGTGTGTGTGTGTGTGTGTGTGTGTGTGTGTGTGTGTGTGTGTGTGTGTGTGTGTGTGTGTGTGTGTGTGTGTGTGTGTGTGTGTGTGTGTGTGTGTGTGTGTGTGTGTGTGTGTGTGTGTGTGTGTGTGTGTGTTGTAAACTATCAGACATTTTGATGCGAGTGTGTGAATGTTCTCCAACGGGAGCCGCCTATTCTTCAGTCAGTGCAGTCCCTGCTTTATGTACGCACACGCGCACGCACATGCGCGTGCCGTGCATGCATGCACACACACAGCAACATGTCAGCACTCATCTCACAGATGCTTTGGAATATGAATATACTCTCTCACACAGAACATCACACACACTGTTACCTATACATGCACAGTGTGTCATACACACACGGTCTCTCTTCCTCTATCTCTCTCACACACACACACACACACACACACACACACACACACACACACACACACACACACACACACACACACACACACACACAGCAGTGTTGTCAGTCCAACAGAGAAGCAACCCAGTCATACTGAGCAGCAAGACAATGGTTCTGTCAATCAACGTCAGGTTTTTGTACTTAGCCTCCCAGCTAGCGGTCTTTCAGTGGCTCCACTGTGGACAATCAGCTTGTTAGAATCACCTCTAGTCTCCAGCACATTCTCTAGGCGCTGTCCCAAAATCTCTGTGTCAAAGTACGCTAATGAAAGAACTTAAGCGGACCACAGTTTGTCCACTTTTTAATTGCAACCTTCCTTCTTCAAATATACAAATAGCCTAAAGGCTATTCTAATGTTTACTTTTAGGCACATAAGTATGCCAAAACCAGTAGACAGAAATCCAGTTATTACCCGCCCCAGTGCTAAAACTTTATCTTTCCACCCCTGCACTGAAAATGGATTCCTGCACTTTTGGGGCAGCCACCTACAGTCTTGTAATGATGGTGGATTACTGTACTTAAGTCTAATGTATGATGAAAATAAAAAAATACAAATAAAAAATAAATGCAACCTTCTGCAGCTGTTGGGACTGAGAGCTGGATAAGCTAGCTGCTAGCTAGTTGCTTACTGACTTCGTACCTCATCTTCAATATTCTTACTATTGTGTCACCAGTGAAAATGCTCTGTCTGTGAAGTCACAGGAAGCCCCCTTTCCAGCATGAGTTAATTAATTAAAACAACTAGCCTGTCTGTCTCATCTCAGTGACCTCTGTCACTCATCACAGAGTTGAGACATGTTTATCTGAACCATGGTGTGAAACCTCACATTTGACCTCAATGTTCCTTTCTCTCTCTCTCTCTCTCTCTCTCTCTCTCTCTCTCTCTCTCTCTCTCTCTCTCTCTCTCTCTCTCTCTCTATCTCTCCCCCTGTTCTCTCTAACTTTGTCCTTTTTGTCACAGCTGTCACCGTGCTGTGATTGCATGTTAGGAATATTCTCATGGAGACGTCTTTTTGACCTGCAATGTTTCATTGTGTTTCTGTCTCCACAGCCTCCTTTTTGACCTGCAATGTTTCATTGTGTTTCTGTCTCCACAGCCTCCTTTTTGCCACCAAGTTGTAGTAGTTTATCCGTCCAGTCCCTCTGTGTCATTCATGATTATCGGCCTGGCCGACATATTGGCCATTATTTAACATTTTAGAACATTACTCTCTGCAATTGGGGGGGTGGGGTGGGGGGGGGTGACACGCTTAGCAGTCTATGTACCCGGACCGCTACGCTAGCCGCCCAGCCATGGTGCCAATTCTTTACCACTTTCAACCTGATGTCACTGTTTTTGGGCATATCATTGGACGTGAAATCTTTCAAAAGTTTTCAAGTTTCTTTTTTTTTTAAACATCCATTTTATATCCAAAATGATATATTTGTGTTCATTTATTTTGCTTATAAGTTAAATTATTTCTTAAATAGAACCTTTGACTTTGCAAACTATTGGTCAAAACATAATCGGTTGTCTAGGACTCAAATGCCACAAAAATGTGGCATTGGTCAGTCTCAGTTGACACTGGCCTGTGTGGTATGTGTGCATGTCTGGCACACAAAGCAGCTCATTCACTAAACCATACCACTGACTGCATGTTCCTAATGGACTCTTAGCTGCAATGTACATGTAGAATGTACAATGTACTTCATTCAGCTGCACAGTATTGAACATGATGTGTCTGATTATTTATGGATGGATGGACGGATGAATGAAGGATCATGGATAGATGAATAGAGGAATGGATTGATGGATGACTGGATTAATGGAGGGATGGGTAAATGGATGGATGAATCATTGGATGGATGGATGATGGATTAGGGAAGGTGTACCTTCTGGCCTGCAGAATACACCTCTCGGTTGTCACTGATCAAATGAGCCGAGTTATAGACCTGGACTTCTAGTTCATACCTGTAGAGATGAAACAAGGGACATATTGATGGAACGATAGATGGATGAAGTTATGTCACTGCCCCATTCATCTCATGGTTATGTAGTGCTTGTGTTATTTATACTTGTTGTGTTGTTTGCATTTCAGGTGGAACCAGAGACATTGGCTCTGCATTGACCAGGATGTGCATGAGACACCGCAGCATAGAGGCCAAACTCAAGCACTTCTCAATGTAAGGAACACTAAATGTGTGCTGTACTAGACTTCTCTTCTCTTCTCTTCTCTTCTCTTCTCTTCTCTTCTCTTCTCTTCTCTTCTCTTCTCTTCTCTTCTCTTCTCTTCTCTTCTCTTCTCTTCTGTCCTCATCTGCCCTCAGCTTTTCCCTGCTGTCCACTCCATCTCTTCGGTCTATGTAGAATTAATCCATGTCTTCTTTCAAACATATGATATGACAGCAAAATCTGATTTTGTTTTTTCCAGTCCTGTCTCTTACTACATGCTGACATGATATATATATACAGATTAATATGCAGATAAAATCAAAATCAAGGGAGTGTGTGTGTGTGTGTGTGTGTGTGTGTGTGTGTGTGTGTGTGTGTGTGTGTGTGTGTGTGTGTGTGTGTGTGTGTGTGTGTGTGTGGATGTGTGGATGTGTGAGTGGGTGTGTGGGTGTGTGGGTGTGTGGGTGTGTGAGTGTGTGAGTGAGAGATATATTTCTCTTAGACATTGTAGACGCTTGTGTAGAATGTCAGCCAGGCAGACCAATAGTCTCTTTCCCAGCATTCCACTACACAGGGACATTCCACGCACGCACGCACGCACGCACGCACGCACGCACGCACGCACGCACGCACGCACGCATGCATGCACGCACACACACACACACACACACACACACACGTGCGCACACACACACACACACACACACACACGTGCGCACACACACAATCACACACACACACACACACATACGCTGAGGGCTCTCTAATTTCGGGTGGCATTTCAGTCGAGATTCCAGTTGGATCTCCATAGCAGGACAGCAAACTGAGGGGGTATGGTCACACACACACACACACACACACACACACACACACACACACACACACACACACACACACACACACACACACACACACACACACACACACACACACACTCCTTGGAGAAATATCTATGGGTGGGAGTCTAATTTTAGTCTCCTTCTCTAAGCCTGCAGCTGCCCAGCTCTCACACTTCCTTAGACAGACAGACAGACAAGCACGCACATACACACACACACGCATGCACGCACACGCACACACATGCACGCACGCACGTCGCACGCACACACACAGTGAGAAAACTGGTCTTGGAATGGGCACAGTTGGGTAATGATTGACAGACATGACTGCAAACAACAACCCACTTACTTCCCTCTGTTTCTCATATTCTCTCTGTCTCCCTTTCTCTCCCCCCCACCTCCCCCCCTCTCCCTCTCTCTGTCTGTCTGTCTGTCTGTCTGTCTGTCTAGTACTGTGCAAATTGGCGCTACCTGCTAATGATTGACAGACGAGACTGTGGAGTGTATAGACAGACAGACACACACAGACATCGGAACTAATTTTGTGGTAGTCTGATTGTCTGATTATTAACTGGCTGAATAAAGAGACAAGATAATAAATGTCATTATCTCTTTACCCTGAGGCTGTATGACACAAGCTAAACCATTAATACCTGAGGCCCATTCTAAAAATGTCTTCTAAATTCTAATCCTTTTCTGAAAAATGTATGTATGCCGCTATCAGTGGTGCTCAAACCTTTTCATGTCAAGGACCCCCAATATGTATTTGGCCACGGACCCACATGTCCAAATATTTTTTCCCCCCCAGAAGCAAAGATTAGAGTAAGAAAATGTTTAGAAAATAGAGAGACGATCCGGGCACTCAAAGTTAAAAAGAGGAGGAAAGCCTTTATTAAATTAAAAAGGCAACTGCCAAGCCAACATCTTTTGACCATTAACTGGTCTTCATCAGGGCAAAAATGAAGCACATCACCAAACACACTCATTATACAGTATAGGAACAAGAAACACAGCTTTGCAATGAGGCAATTAGCAGGTGTAGCATGAAAAAACGTTTGCTTTAAAAAAATATATACCCTATATTCAAAGATTAGATTTTTTTTTCTCCAAGATTTGTAAAAAATCTGGTCTACAAGCTTGCAGCGCAGCACGAAGTGATGCGCTGTGAGCTTGTATATCTGCTATTTTTATCGCTAACAGTCAAATCTAAAATGACACAGAGTCTTTCCCGGTATTAGGGGTTAACTAAGATAACACTTTATTGTTCCACCTCATCTTGACTACCATAGACTACTACCTCTTTACTACCATAGATTTGTCTTAGCAAGAAGTTGGCCATCACACCGTCAGCAACATAGTCAGAAAAGACATACAGTCAAAATACAACATCCTTTTAGATTTGGTAGGAGTGGTTTTCTATTATCACCTTGTCCCCAATCGGTGTGCCGTGAGACAAGTTCAGGTGTGCCTTGGGATTTTGTGTCAACCACACATTATTATTGGAATATGCTCATACTGTATACAACGATCAAAAAATATATATATTTTTTTACTGTAATGTATCAGGACTTTGTGTGCTCTCATTTCCCAATACAGAGGCAAATAATGTACCCTACAAATATATATTAATTTTAGTATTTTAGTGCATGCCACATTATAGACACAAATTTCCAAGAATATTAAAAACAGCCGATCTACAAGCACCATGTAGATCTGCTGTTTTTGCTCTAAATACACATTGAGATGTTGAGCGCTTTAGAACGTCATCACATGTACGTCACACACACATTTCTGAGGCTTCACAACCTGTGTAACTGTGTGTTGTTGCTGTGTCCTCCCCGTGGAGGGCCTTTCCTTCACAACCTGTGTAACTGTGTGTTGTTGCTGTCCCCCCCCCCCCCGTGGAGGGCCTTTCCTTCACAACCTGTGTAACTGTGTGTTGTTGCTGTCCCCCTCCCCGTGCAGGGCCTTTCTTTCACAACCTGTGTAACTGTGTGTTGTTGCTGTCCCCCCCCCCCGCGCAGGGCCTTTCCTTCACAACCTGTGTAACTGTGTGTTGTTGCTGTCCCCCCCCCCCCGCGCAGGGCCTTTCCTTCACAACCTGTGTAACTGTGTGTTGTTGCTGTGTCCCCCCCCGCGCAGGGCCTTTCCTTCACAACCTGTGTAACTGTGTGTTGTTGCTGTGTCCCCCCCCGCGCAGGGCCTTTCTTTCACAACCTGTGTAACTGTGTGTTGTTGCTGTGTCCTCCCCGTGGAGGGCCTTTCCTTCACAACCTGTGTAACTGTGTGTTGTTGCTGTGTCCTCCCCGTGGAGGGCCTTTCCTTCACAACCTGTGTAACTGTGTGTTGTTGCTGTGTCCTCCCCGTGCAGGGCCTTTCTGGACTGTCTCATCAACCCCTTGCAGGAGCAAATGGAGGAATGGAAGAGAGGAGCCAATACTCTGGACAAGGACCATGCCAAAGGTAGGTGCTACGTACCGTAGATACGCAGATGCATTCATATGCAAATGTACACGCACACACGCATGCATGCGCATCTATACACACACACATGCGCACACACACACATGCACGCACACACACACGCACGCACACACACACGCACGCACGCACGCACGCACGCACACACGCACGCACGCACGCACACACACACACACACACACACACACACGCACACACACACACCATGTACCCTGCTATAGTATATAATTCAATAATAATTTCCAATCATCTTTAGTTTACTATAATACAGGCAATATCTACCCATCTTAAAAGAGCACACAATCAGTCTTTCTCTGTTTTGCTCTTATCTTAATTCCTTTTTGTCTCCCATTCAGAGTACAAGAGGGCTCGGCAGGAGATTAAGAAGAAGTCCTCAGACACCCTGAAGCTTCAGAAGAAAGCTAAAAAAGGTAAAAACTGCCTGTGGTTTAACACCACATTGTTTACTCAATGTATAATGTGAACAGACACTCTATGTATACTAAGTAACCCCAGTTATTTAAACGAGTGGGCGAAGTGAATCGCCCTATGGGGAGCACCATCTCCAGGCGTGAACGCAGAATTAAGCCATATACTTCACGAACAATCAATTGGTTAGGACTTTTCCCCGCCCTGGCATGACGTTCACCCCTGCCCCCGAGGTGGTAAAAGCCTCGTTCATGCCAGGCAGGTCATCAGATCTGTGCCACATCCAGATTGGAATTCAATTTGTTTAAATAAGTCTAAACACAAACAAGTCACTTGGAATCCGATTTTTACAAATGCGACTTGAGCCACATTCAGAGGTGGTTTCAATTCTGATTCCAAACTGATTTCAGGAGATCTGTCTCAGTCTGAACACAGGAACCTGATCTAATCACCCAAGTCGCATATCAAACTGCTCAAAACGTCACTTTCAGCATGACGCCTACGTCGTTACCACGGTAACCAAAGCAGATATGTCGATGCAGGGGGTTGACATTGTTCAAATCATTCTAAACACACAGATCTGTGACACAGATCCGAGCAGTGTGAACAGTCGGGCCAAAAGATCGGATTTAAGAAATAAATCTGATTTGACTGCAGTCTAAATGGGGCCTTAGCTACCCCTTTTTGTCATGTTGGAAAAGACAAGGCATCTCCTAGATGGTCTTGCATTGTATCAGTAATTACGTTACAAGATCTGAGCTGATCAGGCTGAATGAGGAGACGGCAGACAGAAATCAAAGCTTATTTTTTTTAGCTATTGTTAGTGTTCATGTTGAGAAGGGCTTGTTTTGTTTTGAGGTCTGATGTTTGATGGGGTCTGACATTTATGTTTCAGCTGACCTGTGGGCCTAGATATACACAATGTAACAATGCAGTCTCATTACGATATGTTCTAGATCAGTGCTTCCCAAATGTTTTAGCCTGTGACTCAAAAGAGAAATTAGACATTCCCCCGGGACCCAATTTAGTGAAAATATATATTTTCACTGCTACTTAAACCTTTGTTTTCTAATGTATGGAATCTATTAGATTTTTCTTTTATTTATTTACTAAATTACTTGAAATAATAATCAAAAACAAAATGTAGGAAAAATAAATGGACCCATAAAAAGGTTTCCGCGACCCACAAATGGGTCCTGACCCACTGTTTTGGGAACCAGTGTTCTAGATCACAGGTTGCCAACATGGAGTCCAAGGCACCCCAGGGGTCCCAGGGGAGTTTACAGCCTAATTATTGATAATTACAAACCAAATTGAGTCTGTTACGGGTCTGTAACTTTGAGTGTGCACCCTTAGGCTGCGTACACACCTAAAGAACAAATGTTTGGTCCGTGTGCGATGCCTGATTGCTATTTGATTGCTGCTCCAATTCATTTTCAATGGGAGTCACGTCGTTTGATCGGACAAACCTGTCCGATGTGGGGGCGGAGGGCACAACAAACACATCGGACACCTTGTAGTCAAAACAGCCAACGAACAGGGTGGGACTTCAGATCGGACAGAAGGGTGGTTTTTAACCGCCAACTAATAGGAGAGAACTTCCGTTCTTGACAGCACTGGGTGGGATTTAGGCTGTAGTCTTCTGAGTTACGTGACACAGACTATTATATCGCTTGTTTGTATGTCTTCTTTTGGCTACGGCCGTGCGTAACTTGGAGAGTCCAAGTTGCGCACGGCTGTCTCCAGTGAGTGAGTTCAGTCTGGTACTAAGTTCTATTCTATATACAGAAATACAGGACGATAGCCAAAATAGCCGTCGGGCCTCGGCAGTTGTGAGGCTGCATTAATAATTAGTTCTAAAAGAATGTATTTTTTACGGGGATCACTATTGATTTTAATAGTAGACGCATATATGTCTATGAGTAGCCTAGAGTAGAAATGTAATGGCAGCGTACGAGGTTCACATGCGCAAATATAACAGATGTACAAGTTATCGACACGAATGGTACTTACGGTATGGTACACGATGTAAGCTTGTAGATCTGTTTATTTTAAGCATGCGCCGCCGCCACCACGCAAAGTTATGACGAAGCCTGCGATGCATGAGCCTTCATGCGAGAGTTTCTTTCAACTCGTGTCGTGTCCCCTCCTTTTTTCTGTCAGAATCTGTCATAAAATATTGTGTGTGTGTGTGTGTGTGTGTGCACATGTGGGGGGAGAGACCCGATATATTTTATAGCTCTGGGAGAGACGCAGACAGAGAAATATTTAAAATCATCCTGTCTCGCTCTAGCGCACGGCCGCACGCATAAAGAGCCAATGGAGCCATCAGCAGCAAGCACATTATTGTTCAAACACCTGCTCCTCTGTTCATCTGTTGTCTTATTTGGCTAATAAAATAATTAAGAAGTAATGCAATTGCAAGTTGTTGCTGCAATCATGATTCATGTTACTGTTCTCCTCTCTCTGTGTGACTGAAGGTTGCGCCCAAAAATTGTACAGTGATTTCCCGCACCCCCTCATGTTCTTTTTCCCTCCATCGTAAAATGAGCTCTCTTTTTTTTTCCACTATTTGGTTCGCTTAACATGTGTCATTTGTTTACATGGTACGCTTTACAAAGTCCAGTGCGAACACCAAACGGACCAAAATGCAAATATTTGGTCCTTGGTCCTTGATCCGGACCTTCTACTGCCTCGACAACCTACCGCTAGCTGCAGTCAAGAAAACTACACTGAACATATGTGCATCTATTTCCGCCTATCGTCGCACCGCCCAAATCCCGCAAAGCATTGTGGGACATGGAGGCATCAAATCATAAAAATGTAATCAGTGGTCGGTCGGACAGATCTGTGTGTCCGAAAGGTGTGTACGAAGCCTTAGGCTGCGTACACACCTAAAGAACAAATGTTTGGTCCGTGTGCGATGCCTGATTGCTATTTGATTGCTGCTCCAATTCATTTTCAATGGGAGTCACGTCGTTTGATCGGACAAACCTGTCCGATGTGGGGGCGGAGGGCACAACAAACACATCGGACACCTTGTAGTCAAAACAGCCAACGAACAGGGTGGGACTTCAGATCGGACAGAAGGGTGGTTTTTAACCGCCAACTAATAGGAGAGAACTTCCGTTCTTGACAGCACTGGGTGGGGTTTAGGCTGTAGTCTTCTGAGTTACGTGACACAGACTATTATATCGCTTGTTTGTATGTCTTCTTTTGGCTACGGCCGTGCGTAACTTGGAGAGTCCAAGTTGCGCACGGCTGTCTCCAGTGAGTGAGTCCAGAAATACAGGACGATAGCCAAAATAGCCGCCGGGCCTCGGCAGTTGTGAGGCTGCATTAATAATTAGTTCTAAAAGCATGTATTTTTTACGGGGATCACTATTGATTTTAATAGTAGGCCTAGACGCATATTTGTCTATGAGTAGCCTAGAGTAGAAATGTAATGGCAGCGTACGAGGTTCACATGCGCAAATATAACAGATGTACAAGTTATCGACACGAATGGTACTTACGGTATGGTACACGATGTAAGCTTGTAGATCTGTTTATTTTAAGCATGCGCCCCCGCCACCACGAAAAGTTATGACGCGCGCACATGTGGGGGGAGAGACCCGATATATTTTATAGCTCTATGGGAGAGACGCAGACAGAGAAATATTTAAAATCATCCTGTCTCGCTCTAGCGCACGGCCGCTTTTTATCGGGATTCGGGGATACTTTGTTGTAGGCTATACGTCTCCGGTGAATTGTATGCACCAGCAGCAAGCACATTATTGTTCAAACACCTGCTCCTCTGTTCATCTGTTGTCTTATTTGGCTAATAAAATTATTAAGAATTAATGCAATTTCAAGTTGTTGCTGCAATCATGATTCATGTTGCTGTTCTCTTCTCTCTGTGGGACTGAAGGTTGCGCCCAAAAATTGTAGACAGTGATTTCCCGCACCCCCTCATGTTATTTTTCCCTCGTAAAATGACCTCTTTTCTTTTTTTCACTATTTGGTTCGCTTAACGTGTCCACGTGTCATTTGTTTACATATTTGGTACGCTTTACAGTCCAGTGTGAACACCAAACGGACCAAAATCAAAATGCAAATATGTGGTCCTTGGTCCTTGATCCGGACCTTCTAAGCGAACTTTAGGTGTGAAAGTGGCCTAAGTGAACTTTGAGTGTGAAAAACGGCCTCGACAAACTATCGCTAGCTGCTGCTGCAGTCAAGAAAACTACACTGAACATATGTGCATCTATTTCCGCGTGTCGTAGCACCGCCCAAATCGCGCAAAGCATTGTGGGACATGGAGGCATCAAATCATAAAAATGTAATCAGTGGTCGGTCGGACAGATCTGTGTGTCCGAAAGGTGTGTACGAAGCCTTACAGGTCAATTTGGTTCCATTTGTACACAGAATTCTTAGTGTTCAATGAACAATTCTAGATGGTACATTGGGGTCCTAGAGATACAAATTGTGTCAAATTGGGGGTCTGTGACCTAATGCATATCAAACCGGGGGTCCTTGAAATCAAAACTGTTGAGAAACACTGTTTTACAGTAGATTTAGGACAATTAAATGTCTTGCCAATACTACTTCAATTCATTTTATTAAAATATAGTAGGCTGTCTTATTTCCACAGATGATGTGAGGACAGCAGGTGTTTTGTCCAACAGCAATCAATGTAACAACGCAAAAGCATTGTCCATAGTGTTTTATTATCCCAGTTTGCACCTGGGGTTTTGGTTATGTTCTTGTATAAATTAATCAGACATCAACTTTCAGCTGGATTACCTCCAACACTGTAGTCACATATGTGTTTGAACAGTATGCAACTGGATTAGTGTTAGACATTGCCAAACTATTAACCTCTAAATAATAGTAGTAGTAATAGTATTCTTATTTTCCTTAATTACAATGTTGAATAGGTTTCAGGGGCCTACGGGTGCTGACACAAATCAAATCACTGAATCTTTTAATTCAAGCAAATCAAGTGAAACAAGCTGCCAGTGGAGATACAAGGCTTTCATGCCTTCAGCAGTGATGCTATGTGGAGGAGAATGTTCCAGGATGATTAGCCATGTACCGCTCCAGTAGGCTAAACATTACCTTACTTGGTAAACACTCACTGGGAAGGCTGGAAGGCCCTTTTCTGTTAAGATTCCTGTTGGCTGGAGCTGTAGACATGTGTTTACCTACTGTACCTAGAGGGAAAATACAGAGACGAGAGAAATCAGAGTGTGAATAAAACCTGATACCCCCACGGTAAAATCTAGGTTAATTTAACCTTGAAAGTGTAATAAATGGACCCTTACAGGTCCTTTTTTTTCTCCACATCTAATTTTATAGTATATTTTTATTGAGAGCTGTCTAGAATGTGTTATGTATTTGTTGAATCATATATGTACCGTATGACACTGATCTGCCGATCACAGTCCCCTCAAAAGTAGACCAGACCAGCTCATTCTTGGGGATGTGTGGGCATTGCTCAAAATAATATGCATTATGAATGTAGCCCAATGTAAAGATGGAGCAAAGTAATGTTTTCAATTTACATTTTAAGATGTAGGCCTAAAACTCACATTAGCATGTTAATATAGCACTGGTGGAGCATTGGTCAAGATATGGGCCCTACTGTATCTTGCGCGCCGCCCTTGCACACTTATCCCTAAAATTCTTTGTGGGCTTAGATCGGCTATTTGAACTATTAAAAAAAGAAAGGAAAAAAAAATAAAATGGTAAAAAAGTAAAAGAAGGTCCGGGGATAAGGGGTAAGGCACTGGCAATAGGGCCCTATAGTCTTTATATCACCACTGATCACACATCACCTCACAGTGATACCCTCATGTTGCATGCACATGTTTTTGGATAAAAAAACAGCTTAAGATTTTTCATTTCTAGTCGCATGTAGACATTTCTTTCTACCTTATATAATGCAATGGGTTTAGTCGACGTGAGCCAGTTTTTCTTTCTTCTTCTACTATTCACATGCTGGCACTGTTAAACAAGACCTGTGCCATGTGTTTCACTGTCTGTAGTCAACATGGTAACAGTCTAGACAGTTACCATGTTGCCCAACAGGTTTTTCTACTGGGGCTTGAAGCTAATTATGGAGGATGTGTCTGGCATTTGATACTGTCGACACATAAACATAACTAATAAGAAGTACAATACCTTCATACGTCTGATAGGCTAGGGCTGTGCGATATGGACAACATCTAGTATCACATTGCTTTGGATGCTACAACACGGGATGTGATGTTATGCTTCCTCTAACGTTACGTCCCATGTTTTATGATTCCTTTATATGGATATTGTGGATTCGTAAGGCACTACTGTAATGCAGCCTTTAAAATCAGGACAACCCAAAAGACAACTGATATTCAAAATACTACACGATATCTAGTCTCGCATCACAATATCGATAACACCATATAATATTGATATATGGCCCAGCCCTACCTCAGCCATGTTTTGTCGTTGAAATTGCGTAGTGTTTGGGCAGGCTTTCAACTGACTTGGCTCTTTCTCCTCTCTTCTTCCCTGTTTGGTTTGGATTCTTCCTCCTCTCCTTATTTATGTGCTGCAGCCGATGCTATAGGTAAGTCTGTCTGGGGGATAGAATGACCTCTGATACAGAGGTTATGGCCTATATTTATAGACTAGTAACATAGTACATAGTCAAGTCTGATTGCTAATATAACTGTGAAAGTGTTCAAATGAACTGATGAAAACATAGAGGATGCTGCTTCATTGGTTCAGTTCATTCTTGTCTATGTGTTGTCCCTGACTCACCAAACCGTCCAACTTCTGTGTAGTCTACACACGTGTGCGTGCGTGCGTGTGTGTGCGTGTGTGTGTGTGTGTGAGAGAGAGAGGGAGATGTCTGTGTCTTGTGAGTGTGTTTTTCTGACCTTGAAGTCCAACTTCACTGAACAGCCTGTGACTTAACCCAGCATATTGGTCATGTGGAAGCTGAAGCAGGTGTGTGTGTGTGTGTGTGTGTGTGTGTGTGTGTGTGTGTGTGTGTGTGTGTGTGTGTGTGTGTGTGTGTGTGTGTGTGTGTGTGTGTGTGTGTGTGTGTGTGTGTGTGTGTGTGTGTGTGTGTGTGTGTGTGTGTGTGTGTGTGTGTGTGTGTGTGTGTGTGTACGTGTACGTGTGTGTGTGGCCGTGTGCGTGCAGAAACGTATGTGTGCTTGTGAGCATGCAAATGCGCGCACGCACGCACGCACGCGCGCGCGCTCGCACGCACGCGCGCGCGCACATGCAAGTGTGTGTACACAGCTGTGCATGTGTGAATACACATGGCCAGAGCAGTTTGACCCTTTTTCAAAGTCAGACCAGCTGTATCTGCACCAGATATGCATGATCATCAGTATTACGTCACTTATTGCGATCTCTGAAAGTTTAGGTTGGGACATAACATTAATAATACACACACACACACACACACACACACACACACACACACACACACACACACACACACACACACACACACACACGTGACCGTAATACTGTGTAACCTAACCCGTCGACATCAAACTCCTCCCCTTGCACACCCACATCTCATACACATTTCTGTTGATAATGGAGGAATTTCTTTCTCTCCTCTTCGTTGCCCCTGCATGTGTTTCTGAGTTGCCGATGGACTCATGAACCAGCCTGTTTAGCAGGGGGAATCAATCCCACAGCTGCTTATCTAGACTCACTGACCTACAGTCTAACTACCACTCCTCCACATCTAGGCGTGTGTGTATGTGCGTGCGTGCATGCGTGTGTGCGTCCGTGCGTGTGTGTGTGTGTGTGCGTGTGTGTGTACGTGGCAGACACTGAGACAGACGCACTCTTGTACCCTCCTACGTGAGACTGTTATCAATATGCTTCAGTGTTTCCTCAGAACAATGTGTTTTTGTGATGCTGGGTATTAGGGAAACACTGGCTGACAGTCTGTTGGTCACTAATAATAGACACTCCACTCCATTTCTAAAGATGTAAAATATAATCTTTTTGCCACTCATAGTGAGGTGGTGATGAGCAGTAGCTGTATTATAAGGGGAATGCGGCCCCGGACATGTTTCAGTTTGGTGGACCTGAATTGGTGATCAGATCGCTGTGGAAGAAGTAGGCTTAATTCACTTTGCTGGAATGAGACCTTTAGCCCGTACCCACAGCAAGGCCAAACAGGCACAGTAGCACTTCCATTTGGGTTCGGTAAGTTCTGTTAGGCATGGAATGGAACGGTTGCAAATAGGGCTCAGTCCTGGTTTGATAACCGTGATCAACATATCCGAAGAGTACCAAAGGGACTTCAAGGGATAGTTCACCCCAAACCTTTTTGTTTGTATTTGTCGCATTCTATTAATAATTTGATGACCAGCAGTAGACACAAAGAGTCACCTGTGTGTCTCCATAGGGAACCACTGCTACTTAATAGAATAGGTTTTCACTGATTGGTTTCTAAATTCATTGACCATCCTGGGATACATGGAGCATGCAAAGCAAATAGTAAGTTAGACACAGTAATCAAACGATTGATTGATTGATTGATTGATTGATTGATTGATTGATTGATTCTGTTTTGACTGTTGTTGTTGTTGCTGCTACAGTATGATGCCTGGATTTCCCACCAGGGACCATTCAAGGTTTATCTTGCCTTGTCTAAAACAATCAGAGAAATTAAAACAAATCCCCCCCCCCCCCCCCCCCCCACACACACACACACACACACACACACACAAACACGCTTCCACATGTGCTTCACGTACTAGACAGACACAATTGCCGATGTTTGGCGTCATTTGTTGTCACTTTAGTTTTTCAGAGGAACCTCCTAATCCTAAATCCAGTTGCACTGCTATTTGAACCATGAATAATAACCGTTCACACGAGACCGACCTCATTAAAGTCTCGGCACAATCATTGGGTAGGAGCCTGTGACAGTTCCCAGGGTGAATTCCCACTGAAATGGACATGTTTTATGTTTTTTATTTGTATTAGCAGAAGTTCAGAACATTAAAGTACTGTAAGCTCCTTGGGGTATAATTATAGAGTTCATCAAATCAGCCTCCATTTCACTACCAACAGGCCAACCAGAGAAGACATGACATAAGTACCTGGATCGTCTGGTTTCCAGCGCTGCTTGTACTTGCATGCATTGGTACAGTAGATCGGGCCCAAGAATATAGGGAATAGACATATGTTTGAAGGAGGAATTAGCATTTTTAAGACAGGAGCTTGTCAACTGGTGCAGTGTTTGACCTTTGAACAAGCCTCAAAGTGTTTTTGGTTAGGAGGGAAAGAGGAAGTAGCAATCTGGGCCTTGTCATTCACACTGTGTTGCATACAGTATCACTCTTTCAACCACACACACACACACACACACACACACACACACACACACACACACACACACACACACACACACACACACACACACACACACACACACACACACACACACACACACACACACACACACACACACACACACACACACACACACACACACACACACACACACTAGGGCAACACTGTCAGACATGCTGTGACATAACAGCAGTTTATGTCCAACTAACAACCCCTGTGCTTTCCCACAGGCTGTCATTTAATGCCTGTAACCCTGTGCATTGTCTGTAATGAGCACAGTACACAACATTATGCCAGCTCACTGGTGGGGATTCAAGTGTGGGTCCTCTATGGGTCAAATATAATATCAGACGTTTAGACTGAGAGGAAATCCTCAATGCTCCTTTTCAGACTTTAATCACTGCCCTTGAGCAAGGCACTTTTACCCTAATTGTTCCAATGCTTCCCAGTGGCCAGTTGTGCATGGTTGCGGTTGTTTGTGCACGCATGCACGCACGCACACGCACATAACCTTGTGTGTAGCCCTTCACACACCGCCAGGCCACTGCTCCTTGTCAGCCTGGATTGAAAAGAGTTTTATTACTCATGGCAACGTTGTGTACCCTGAGCCAGAAGGTGAATATCCAATAAATGTCACCAAGCTGCTGCTGCTGTGTGGGTTCACAGTTTAGTTCGTTGATATAATGGCCTAACAACTGTGATTTGGTTGACAGCGTTTGCCCCAGAGCAGGCATGTTTTAACACAGCTGACCTCGGTAAGAACTGCTCCCTGAGTGTTGATATTTGGTGTTACTTTCAAGCAGTTAAAAGTAATTGAGCCAAAAAGGGATTTCTTTTGTTATTTGCCCTTCAGGAAGACTTTGAAACTGATGCAGTAAGAGGGTGTTTTGTGAAGCACTATCCCTCCAACACAAAAGTTTGATAGTGGTCATGATAACATCAGGAGCATTTGATTCCAAGGCACCCAAGGACACTGTATGAAAACAAAACAACACAGACATTGGTATTTGACCCCTTCTCCGTCTTGGTACCTCATGATCGAGTCTTCAGTAGCTCAGTTCCTCCAAAACCACCTTGGTTACACTGAGAATACACTTCTTCTGCCAAACGTCAAACTACTGGGAGAGAACACCAAATTGCAGAATACTCCCTCAGTGCACTGCACATGCCAGCGAGACACCACAGCATAGCTTGACTTTATGACTTCAAAGACTATGTATCCACTGCAGGGCCAAGTGAGGCTTACAGGCTTACAGATGCAATTTGACACTAACAGTGCCATTAAAACCTTGATGGACTCTGGTTCAAATCGCAGTGTTTATCTCCAGGGGTCTGAGCACCATTAGTTTGCATTAGAATTCATATCAGTTTGTGAATTTCTTCTGGCAACAAACTAGTAAAATGATCCCAGTAATGAGCCATATGTCTCAGCCTGTAGTGGTACCCAGACTAGTACTGGCTGGCCCTGTTCGGCCCTGCGGATGAAACCAGGCTTTTAGAGCTTCTATGTCCTTCTCCGCTCCGGATAGCTCTCCAGAAAACCTCATACAGTCTAATTATATACTTGTCTGCTTGAAAGGCCTCCTTTGAATTGTGTCGCAAGTAGCCTATAGA